>NC_034198.2:15037917-15292917 GCF_002021735.2 Oncorhynchus kisutch | reverse complement strand
CAACGTGCTTTACATTACATGGGGGGGGAGTGGGAACTTGCCGGCTTCTACCAATGTGTCACACTACCCCACACACAAGTCGTACCTTGGACACCTGCAGCGGTGTTTGATGCTCAACTCCTCCTTGCAGTCTGAAGCCCCATGGAGCCCCTCCTGAGAGAGTGACCACCACCTCCTCTGCTACCATCACGACTCAGTAACACACACACACGCTGAGTCACACTGCACACAGAGTGTATGTCTCTCTGGTTCTTCCGACTGCTCTGTGTATTTGCTGTCTCTCTGGTCTGACATACTTCCTCTGTGACCCAGCCCACTCCACCCAGAGAGGGGGGGGGGGGTGAAAGGGAAGGGGTTAGAGAGAAAGAAAGAGAGAGAGAGAGGGAGAGAGGAACTGGTTTCCGTCTGCTAACAGTGGAATGCTGTGTCGACTGTCAGGGGGGGCACAGGGTGTGTGTGTGTGTGTGTGTGTGTGTGTGTGTGTGTGTGTGTGTGTGTGTGTGTGTGTTTTATATCCACCACACGTGTCATGTCACTCTGCAGGATGCTGATAGATCCTCCCAAAATAACCCCCTGACCCCATCACACATACTGCCCCGACCCCCAAACCAGCCCTCTCCGAGGCTTTGTGTCCAACTGCCCTGAGTGAAGAGGACAGAGTGAGGTTGGAAAGGAGAGGGTGAGGGGTATTTTAAGAGCAGAACATAAGTCTACATATTGTGATCCACATTCACAGTGAGCTAAGGCCCGCCTGGCATAGCGGGTCAGTGTTGCTAGGGGGCGCTATTACACTGCTGTTATTATAACACCAGAGATTTGTGTCTGAAGCATACCAGTTTTGGTAATAACAGTAGCCTACTGATCATATTTTTTACCGTGACGTCAGCAACTCGTGGCCACATTAAACTGGCCACACGTTTTTCGGATTTAAAAACCTGCGGTCAAATGCTATGTGATTAACCAGGTTTCCATCCAATTTTTTTATGCGAGTAAATGCATGTCGGAATAAACGAATGTAATGACAGGCCAGGCCTGATGGAAACGTTCGGTAAACTTTCAAAATGTCGACAAAACAAAATACGCTAGACAAGGTGGAATCTTTTTGTGTCGGTAAAACGAATTATGCGAGAAATATCGGTGGATAGAATAACAATCATATCGAATTCAATTTGGAGTGATGACGTGTGGTCCTCGCACTACGACTTGTCAGGAAATCATGCTGATTATGATGAACTTCACAGGGCGGTGAAAGTGAACGTTGATAAACTTGATGCTCCTTTCCAATAAATATCGAGGGTCTTATTCTGGTGACATGACCATCGATGCTGGGCTGCCGTTTGACAAATAAAAATAATCCCATCATGGAGACTATACTGTACAGTACGTGTAATCTGCGCGCTGTTGGCTAGAGCGCACGTGCCAATACCTGAGTGGGAAAAAAAAATTGTAGGAAAAGGACCATCCGGCCGCCTCAGAGCGACCGGGTAGGCTGTTTGGAGTGATTATCTGACTGGATAAATAATAATAATAATGTCCCTCCCACTTCTAAAACCAAAGTTGCACCAATGTATTTGAAGGCCAGTCATATTAGACTACATAACAACCATGCATTATAACGAATGTATAAAAACATTTTTTTTTTAAAGTGAACTATTATTATAGTTATTATATTATATTATTAACTACTATTATTCCCATGATACCTTTTAAAAACGTGAACAATTTAACTTGTGTATCTTTATATTACTATCTACTTTACAAATATTAGGTCTTCCTCTTTAGACTTCCCTTATAATATCATGTTAAAATTTCACACGTGACAACTATAGAGATTTCACATACTGCAATTGTTCTGTTCTTTCGTGATGAAATCACTGTAGATTCTCTGTTTGATTGCGCAATATCTAGAATAGGATACTACACACTTTTTGCTTAGCCGAAATAGTGGAACTGGCAGTGATCCAAATGTATTACAGTAGTAACACTATTAGGCTCATTACTTTATTTTATCATATTTAATTTTTCCGTTTTTTATTAATTCCATATTCTAACTTATACATGCGAACAATAACTTACAGACTCACACAATCAGTGACTACATCTCATCTACCCAGACCCACATGCTCACACCCCCATCCCTAGTGCCTGCATTATTGTTTGCCACTTGGCCTTAAATTGTATACATGTATTTTTCCCGGTCGCCCATGCTATTTCAATAATAAATTATTAGATTTTTCCACTGTGTTAGTGATGACGGATTGATTCATTTCCACGTCTTTGGTCCCCCCAAAAATAAAGAGAATCGTCCTCATATTTATGCCATGTCTTGAAATATGCAGACAAACGGATTGAAAGTATACCGATAAAAAACACTAAGATTTTACTATGTTACAGTTCATATGAAGAAATCAGTCAATTGAAATAAATTCATTAGGAATCTGTGGATTTCACATGACTGGGAATACAGTCATTTTTGGTCACTAATAGGCCTACCTTAAAGAAAAGTAGGGGCATGGCTCAGAAAACCAGTCAGTATCTGGTGTGACCACCATTTGCCTCATCCAGCGCGACACATCTCCTTCGCATAGAGTTGATCAGGCTGTTGTTTGCGGCCTGTGGAATGTTGTCCGACTCCTCTTCAATGGCTGTGCAAAGTTGCTGGATATTGGCGGGAACTGGAACACGCTGTCGTACACGTTGATCCAGAGCATCCCAAACATGCTCAATGGGTGGCATGTCTGATGATTATACAGGCCATGGAACAACAGGGACATTTTCAGCTTGCAGGAATTGTGTACAGATCTTGCGACATGGGGCAGTGCATTATCATGCTGAAACATGAGGTGATGGCGGCGGATGAATTGCAGGATCTAGTCATGGTATCTCTGTGCATTCAAACTGCCATCGATAAAATGCAATTGTGTTCGTTGTCTGCACCTTATGCCTGCCCATACCATAACCCAACTGCCACCATATGGCACTCTGTTCACAACGTTGACATCAGCAAACCGCTCGCTGCTTTCCTTCCTCCATCAGGCTCATTCTTGATCGACACAAGCAATAATAGCACATGTTTGATTCTACAGTCAAAACCAGGTAAAAGAAACATCTTACTTTAGCTGGGGAGCAGCAATTTTCTCTGTGGTCAAAGGGCACTTATCGTTACCGTCCTGTGCAGTTCCTCTAGTAATGTGACAGAGGGCAGTGCAGGTCAGATGAGGAGTGGATTGTCTTGCACTACCACTCTCTCCACCACACCTCCATTAGGAGAATTGGGTTAAGGTTAGGAAAAGAGTTAGGGCTAGCTAAAATGCTAAAGAAATTGTCCCTGAAGCGACTCAAACATGTCTACAACCAGGCCTGCCCTGAGAACAGCAGTGGTAGAAAAAGTACCCAATTGTCATTTGAGTAAAAGTAAAGATACCTCAATAGAAAATGACTCAAGTAAAAGCGAAAGTCACCCAGTAAAATCTTACTTGAGTAAAATTTCAAAAGTATTTGGTTTGAAATATTCTTAAGTATCAAAAGTAAATGTAATTGCTCAAATATACTTAAGTATCAAAAGTAAAGTATAAATCATTTCAAATTCCTTATATTAAGCAAACCAGGTGGCACCATTTTCATGTTTTTTTAAATATTTATATATGGATAGACAGGGGGCACGCTCCAACACTCAGACATCATTTACAAACAAAGCACCTGTTTAGTGAGTCTGCCAGATCAGAGGCAGTAGCGATGACCAGGGTAGTAGTACTTTAAAGTATTTCTTACTTAAGTACTTTACACCACTGGAGAACAGTCTTGCTTTCCACTAATGTGATTCTGAGCTCATCACTCTTGGTCCTCAGCAGATGTCTGTCCATCATACTCATTTAGCACCATGTCCAGAATTGTTGTGTGTTATTACATACAGCTGGAAAGAACTTTTGGATATCAGAGCGGCGCGTAACTCAACAGCACTTTGACCAGGAATATGACTTTCCTGAATTGGATCCTTTGTTTGTACCCCCCAGGGCAATTGAACGTATTACAGAGGCTGCTCCAAAACACTGGCGGCGGAGAAGAGGTATGCGGAGTGGACTTCTAGTCCAACTCAGGAGGTGTGAACACCATCCACCGCTTCCAAGCATATTACTTGCAAATGTTCAGTCTCTGAATAATAAAGTAGACGAGCTCAAGGCGAAGATCTCCTTCTAGAGAGACATTGGGGATTGTAACATACTGTTTCGCGGAAACATGGCTCTCTCTGGATATACTGTCCCCGTCCATACAGCCATCTGGGTTCTCAGTACATCGCACAGTCAGTAATAAAGAACTCTCTGGGAAGAAGAAAGGCGGGGGTGTATGTTTCATGAACTACTCATGGTGTGATTGTGATAACATACAGAAAATCAATTCCTTTTTTTCACCCAACCTAAAATACCTCACAATCAAATGCCGACCGTATTACCTCCCAAGAGAATAATCTTTGGTTATAGTCACAGCCATGTATATTCCCCCTTAAGCAGATACCACGACGATCCTCATAGAACTACACTGGACTTTATGCAAACTGGAAACCACATATCCTGAGGCCACATTTATTGTGGCTGGGGATTTTAACAAAGTAAATTTGAGGAATAGCGCTACCGAAGTTCTACCAAACACATTGACTGTAGTACTCGCTCTGGAAAAACATTGTACCACTGCTACTCAACTTTTCAAAATGTCCTCCCTTTGGCAAATCTGATCACGACTCAATTTTGCTCCTCCCTTCCTATGGACAGAAACTCAAACAGGAAGTGCCCGTGCTATGGTCTATTCAACGCTGGTCTGACTAATCGGAATCCATGCCTCAAGATTGTTTTGATCACGCGGACAGGGATATGTTCCGGGTAGCCTCTGAGAATAACATTGACGAATACACGTATACGGTGACTGAGTTCATCAGGAAGTGTATGCAGTGGTGGGAAAAGTACCCAATTGTCATACTTGAGTAAAAATAAAGATACCTTAATAGAAAATGACCTAAAAAAATACTATTTGAGTAAAAGTCTAAAAGTTGGTTTTAAATGTACTTACTGTATGTATAAAAAGTAAAAGTATAAATCATTTAAAATTCCTTATATTAAGCAAACCAGAAGACACAATTTTCTTGTTTTTTAAATTTACAGATAGCCAGGGGCACAGTTCAACACTCAGACATCATTTACAAACTAAGTATTTGTGTTTAATGAGTCTGCCAGATCAGAAGCAGTAGGGATGACCAGGGATGTTCTCTTGATAAGTGCGTGAACTGGACAAATTTCCTGTCCTGCTTAGCATTCAAAATGTAACGAGTACTTTTGGGTGCCAGGGAAAATGTAAGGAGTAAAAAGTACATTATTTCTTTAGGAATGTAGTGGAGTTAAAGTAAAAGTTGTCCAAAATATTATTAGTAAAGTACAGATACCCCCAAAAACTACATAAGTAGGTTAGTACTTTAAAGTATTTTTACTTAATTACTTTACATCACTGTGTATAGGACATATTGTACCCACTGTGACTATTAAAACCTACACAAACCAGAAACCGTGGATAGATGGCAGCATTCGCGCAAAACTGAAAGCACAAACCACCTCATTAATATGGCCGAATACAAACAGTGTAGTTATTCCCTCCGTAAGGCAACAGGCAAAACGTCAGTACTGAGACAAAATGGAGTTTCAATTCAATGGCTCAGACACAAGACATATGTGGAAGGGTCTACAGTCAACCACGGACTACAAAGGGAAAACCAGCCATGTCACGGATACCGGCGTCTTGCTTCCAGACAAGCTAAACACCTTCTTTGCCTGCTTTGAGGATAACACAGTACCACCTACGTAGCCGGCTACCAAGGACTGTGGGCTCTCCGTCTCTGTGGCCAACGTGAGTAAGATATTTAAGCGTGTTAACCATTGCAAGGCTGCCAGCCCAGACGGCATCCCTAGCTGCTTCCTCAGAGCATGCGCAGACCAGATGGCTGGAGTGGTTACTGACATATTCAATCTCTCCCTATCCCAGTCTGCTGTCCCCACTTGCTTCAAGATGTCCACCATTGTTCCTGTACCCAAGAAAGCAAAGGTAACTGAACTAAATGACTATCGCCCCGTAGCACTCACTTCTGTCATCATGAAGTGCTTTGAGAGGCTAGTTAAGGATCATATCACTACCTTACCTGACACCCTAGACCCATTTCACCGCTCTGCACACTGCCCTATTCCATTTGAACAAGAGGAATACATATCATGAAGGACAACAACAACCCAAGCCACTGCCTGTTCACCCCGCTATCATCCAGAAGGCGAGGCCAGTACAGGTGCATCAAAGCTGGGACCGAGAGACTGAAAAACAGCTTTTATCTCAAGCCATCAGACTGTTAAATAGCCATCACTAGCCGGCTTCCACCCAGTTACGCAACCCTGCACCTTAGAGGCTGCTGCCCTACATACATAGACTTGGAATCACTGGCCACTTTAACTATGGAACACTAGTCAATTTAATAATGTTTACATACTGCTTTATTCATCTCATATGTATATACTGTATTTTAGTCAATGCCATTCCAATATTGCTCGATCTAATATTTATATATTTCTTAATTCCATTATTTTATTTTTTAGATATGTGTGTATTGTTGTGAATTATTAGATACTATTGCACAGGGGGTCCCTATTGTAAACTGGATCTCTTTCCTCCATTGGAAAAGCCTATAAGACTGTCCAACTTTACCTACTCCAAGCTGTCCTACTTTAGCTAGCTACAGTATGATTGGTAAAGTGGGACATCAACAACAAAAAAATGGGCAACTTTATTATGCATTACATCACAATTTGGGACAGTGTATTATTTGACAGTTTTATAACCTTAACATCAAAAAAAGAAAAAAAGCTATGTCACTGATCTGTGCTTTGCGTGGTGAGCTTCCTGTTTAAGGCTTGCTCTGCCCTCTCTATGATGTAACACCAGTTATGTGATTTTGGTCATGTGGTTTCTCTGCAAGGGCTTAGTAACAATAGTTTAGATTTTCTCTCGTCAGACCAAGAAATAAACACCTCAGGATATATTGTTTGTAGTTGTATAGGCCATCTCTCTGTAAAGTTGTAAAGAAAGGAATATATACAGATGGGTCTATGAATGTACTTGATGTTGGCCCCAAATACGCCAAGCTCGGTTAGACAGGGGCTGAGTTGGAGTGGCGTCCGCAGTCTCAGGAGGAAGTTGTGAACAGGCCGGGCTGAACCTTGTCCATCAGAACATAAACCAGCCATACTCAACTGGCGGACTGCAGTCCGGATCTGCAACCAGAACAGGGTCAATACCAATTTATTTAAAAATGTTACTTAGTCAGGCTTTCAATATAATGCTGTTGAGAGTTGCAATAATAGAATGCACAAGGTGCCATTTCGAAATGTGGTAGTGCATGGGCAGTGGTCATTTACAGACAGATGTGAAGGTTGGTAAATTAGGCTAACTATCTATCTAAATCTTATTGTGGCCAATTGATTTTGTTGAGTCACTCAGGTATTATACACACATAAGACATGACAACATGTAGAGAATTTCAGGAGATTAGCTTTAAAATTACAAAAAGTTATCTCCGCCTCATTGGCAAAATGTGTAGAATTGCAAGAAATTATCTTAAAAACAGAAACGTTTTCTTTCCACCAACAACAGGGGTGTGAACAGTTTGGGGTTGAGCGGTGGGGGTTTGTTACTATGACGATAAATTACAATATCCATCCGGACCTTTTCCACCTAGGACCTTCTCCAATAGTAGTTGAGTAGGCTACCCCTGATATAGGCCATCCTCTCAGTGCTCTGCTTCACACCCTCCACTAGTAACTGACAGATCTCAGCTACAAAGATGTTGTTGCCTACAGGAGAGGAATTCATCAGCAGACAGGCCAGAGCTTGACTGAGGGCACATTCAAGCGGAAACATTTTTGTCTAGTCAGTGACCATCATTGGTCCCATGGTGTTTGTACTTGCGTACTATTGTTTGTATAGATGAACGTGGTACCTTCAGGTGTTTGGAAATTGCTCCCAAGGATGAACCAGACTTGTGGAGGTCTACAAAACAATGGCTACCTGCATTGACCCTTTTTTGCACTAACTCTCTTGCACTGACTCTGTGCACACACTGGAATCCACTCACACATACTTACACTGACAACCCAACACACACACACACACACACACACACACACACACACACACACACACACACACACACACACACACACACACACAAAGAGGTATTCTGAGTGGGCCTCTAGTATTTCTTTTGATTTCTCCATAATGTCAAGCAAAGAGGCACTGGGTTTGAAGGTAGACCTTGAAATACATCCACATGTACACCTCTAATTGACTCAAATGATGTCAATCAGTCTGTCAGAAACTTCTAAAGCCATGACATCATTTTCTGGAATTTTCCAAGCTGTTTAAAGGCACAGTCAACTTAGTGTATGCAAACTTCTGACCCACTGGAATTGTGATACGGTGAATTATAAGTGAAATAATCTGTCTGTCAACAATTCTTGGAAAAATGACTTGTGTCATGCACAAAGTAGATGTCCTAACCGACTTGCCAAAACTATAGTATGTTAACAAGAGATTTGTGGAGTGGTTGAAAAACAAGTTTTAATGACTCCAACCTAAGTGTATGTAAACTTCCGACTTCAACTGTATATTTCTGCATATATACCACTATCCCCAACACACCCCTTCCCACTACTTTGGCCCTAACAGATCATACACCAAGCCGTCGGCCTGGGAGGGTGGAATCCCTTCTCTCAAACCCCCTGTAGTTCTTCTGCACTTAAAATCTCTGACACCCAAAAATCTATCTGCTGCTACTACCAATTCAATCTTTTGCGATTTCCTTTCCATCTGGGCGGTACAATTAATGACCATAGCAATGAACATCAAAAACCCAACCTTACTAAAGCACAAACTGTTCAAGTCACTCTGTACTGGTCTACTACTCATAGGGATCCTCTCAGGCTCCCTCACCCTTTGCCCATCAGCCTGTACTTTCCTCACTGACTCAGCATATGACACTTTCTACACTGCTCTCACCCTTGAAACTTCAACCTGTCTCACTCGCACATTACTGATCCCCAGCATCATGGCCACACCCACAATTAAAACACTCCACGTTTTCCACCGAAACGACACATTCCTTTGTCCCATGCCATCCTGCACACCTCGGAATCTCCCTCCTACATACTGATGCAACATGACCATAACCTTGGAACCTGAAACACCGTAGTTGGTTCGGAACAAAAGCTCTTACGGGATAACTGATATACTCGAGCATGATATTATCCAGCAAACACTCAAAACACTGAGGATCCTCAACTTCAGTCGATCCACCTCTCAGGGATTATCGCCATGGCTGTTTACATTCCGCCCCAAGCCGACGCCAAAAAGGCTCTCAAAGATCTTTCGTCACGGGTATAAGGCCCCCTTTCTGTCCATGACTCTATCTTGCTTCTCCCGCCTACAAACAAAAACTCAAGATGGATGTTCCGGTGGTCAGGTCTGTACAGCGTTGGTCGAACCAATCAGAATTCACGCTCCAAGACTGTTGATCACATGGACTGAAATATGTCCCATGTCACCTCTGGAGATAATATCAATGAATACGCTGACTCAGTCACCTGATTCATAAAAAAATGCATAGATGACCTGACACTGATAATGTCTTTAAAAACTGTTCCCGAATCAAAAACCGTGGATTGATAGCAGCCTTGTAGGAAAACTGAAAGAGCGAGATGCTGATTATAAACAGGGCAAGGTGACCGGGAACAATAGTTTGGTTAAACAGTATAAATACAACCTACGCAGATCGATCAAGATGGCGAAACACGTATAGGGACAAAGTGGAGGAGCAATTTAGCAGGTTGGACACAAGGCATATGTGGCTCCTAACGATCACGGATTACAAAAAGAAAGCCAGACACATCGCGGTCACCAACGCCACCCTACTGGAGGAGCTAAGCCCCTTTTTCTCACGATTCGAGCACAATGACCCTGAGCTGGCGAGGAGAGCCCCCAATGACAAAGTGGGTTGCACACGCACAGTCTCCACAGTGGACGTATGTAAGTCATTCAAACGTGTTAACTCTCGTAAGGCTGCCAGCCAAGACGACATCCCTAGCCGTGCACTCAGAGCATGTGCAGACCAGCTGGCTATTGTGTTCTTGGACATTTTCAATCGCTCCCTAGCTCAGGCCACTATACCCACCTGCTTCAAGATGTCCATTATCATACTTGTGCCAAAGGAAGGGAAAGTAACTGAACTGAATGACTATCGACCAGTAGCACTCACTTCCGTCATCATGAAGTGCTTTGAGAGGCTAGTCAAAGACCATATGACCTCCTCCCTCCCCGACACACTCAGGCCTTCCGCCCTGGCAGATCCACGGACGACGCAATCGCTATTGCACTTCCCTTACCTACCTGGACAAAAGGATTGCATTATTGCGGATGCTGTTTATCGACTACAGCTCGGCCTTCAATACCATAGTTCCCTATGAGCTCATTACAAAGCTCACGGCCCTGGTTCTGAACTCCTCCCTTATGCAACTGGAAGTCCTGGACTTCCTGATGGGTGTCCCCCAGGTAGTGGAGATAGGCAACATTAACTCCTTGACACTGATTCTCAACACGGGTGCCCCACAATTGTGCGTCCTCAGTCACCTCCTGTATTCCCTGTATACCCACGACTGCATAGCCTCACACAGTTCCAACTCCATCATCAGAGAAGCTGAAATGGGTGAACCACACGGACACCGTGGTGAAGAAGGCACGACTGTGACTCTTCAACTTCAGGAGGCTGAAGAAATGAGGGCCCTCAGTGTCTACAGGAACACCATTGAGAGTATACTGCCAGGCTGCATCACAGCCTGGTACGGCAACTCCATTGCCGTGGACTGCAAGCGCTTCAGAGGGTGATACGTGTAGTCAAACGCACCATTGGGTGCACACTGCCTGCCCTACAGGACACCTACAACAACAGGTGCTGCAGGAAGCCCAAGATCTTCAGGGAACCCAGCCACCCAAGCCATGCCCTGTTCTTCCCACCTCAATAATTCAGACGCGGGCAGTACAGGAGCTTCATGGACAAAACTGGTAGACTGGCCAATAGTTTCTACCCTCAGACCATCAGGCTGCCAAATAGCCACCACTAGTCAGCTACCTGCTCCCCACTCCCCCTATGTACATTTCCCCCCACACCCCCTCAGTGGTAGACCTTACATGCTGCTCCTCCATGGACATTTTCCATTTTACTCTGCCCCCACCCCAACGACATTCATCCCTATTGCAGTTGTTAGTATGTATATTGTGGATTTTTAAAATTAGAATTGTAGTGTTTACTTCACTTGGTCCCCACACCCCCTCAATGGTCATGCTGCTCCCCCCTTTGATCATTCCCCAACACCCCCTAAGCAGTCTTTACTCTGCCTCCACCCCAATGTATTTATTCATCACTGCTAGTTATGATGTATACTGAACAAAAATATAAACATAATAACAATAACAATAATTTAAAAGATTTAGAGTTACAGTTTATATAAGGAAATCAGTCGATTGGAATAAATAAATTAGGCCAAAATCTATGGATTTCGCATGACTGGGCAAGGGCGCAGCCATTGGTGAGCCAGGCTGAGCCAATCAGAATGAGTTTTTCCCCACAAAATGGCTTTATTACAGACAGAAATACTCCTCACTTTCATCAGTTGTCCATGTGGCTGGTCTCAGATGATCCCGCAGGTGAAGAAACCGGAAGTGGAGGTCCTGGTTACATGTGGTCTGCGGTTGTGAGGCCAGTTGGACGTACTGTCAAATTCTCTAAAATGAAGTTGGAGGAGCTTATGGTAAAGAAATGAACATTCAATTATCTGGCAACAGCTCTGGTGGACATTCCTGCAGTCAGCATGCCAATTGCACGCTCCCTCAAAACTTGAGACATCTGTGGCATTGTGTTGTGTGATAAAACTGCACATTTTAGAGTGGCCTTTTATTGTCCCCAGCACAAGGTGCACTTGTGTAATGGTCATGCTGTTTAATCAGCTTCTTAATATGCCACACCTGTCAGGTGGATGGATTATCGTGTTAAAGGAGAAATGCTCACTAATAGGAATGTAAACATATATGCACAACATTTTAGATTGGCCAATAGAGAAATAAGATTTTTTTGCATCTTTTATTTCAGCTCATATATTTTTGTTCAGTATATGTAGTGCTATTTCTATTGTTGTTTTTTACCATCCTGTGCCTAAGATTTCCACACCTGCAACCCTGTATATGTGACTACTAAACACCCTGAATCTGAATCTCTGAACACTCAATGCCACCCCAGTTATTACTATTTTCAGTGGCTGTTTCGGAGAGCAAAGCAGAGCACAGCTCTCGTCACAAAACGTTGTACCCTCTCCATCTGTGCAGCAGACACACAAATCACCTTCTGGATACTTTGACAAAACTCAACTCCTTTACTCAGTCTGATACCACAAATGGATTGACCAAAAGGCATGGATCCACTTTATCCATGAATCGTACTCCCACTGGGCCAGAGTAATCTCAGGCATTTTCCTGCTCATTGGGGTTAGGCTCAGAAGCCTTCACCTCACCTGTTGTACAGGTTCAATTTCCCGAGAGTTCACTATCCGTCGACTGCTCAGGGTTTTTAGGACCGTAACATGTCTCCTGTATTTGACTAAAAGGAGAAGGTTTGGGTTTGAACCTGGCGCCTATCCCGCCTCGCGTCATCTCACCCAATACTGCAAGTCACACTCCACCTGTTCATACTAACAAAACAGCTGTTAGAATTGTAAGTATATGCATGTCCCTTAAGGTCCTTGTGTAATTGTAATGTGATATTGTACATTAGTCCCGCCCCAGCCCCGCCCCTAGCTCGATTGTCTATTGTTTGTAATCAATGTATGCTTGTGTTCCCTCATGTGCTTTATGTATTGATTTGTTGTAAAAAAAAAAAATGTTTAACTCCACCTGCTCATCTGTGCCATCACTTCCTTGTCACCTGAGTAGGCCAAACAAACATGTGACCAGTGACGTTCAACTCCACATGAGTGTCCCTACTGTACAAAACAAGTTACAACTTTCCAAGACAGACAGCAGATATATATTCAGTTCGGAAATAAGCAGGCCTAAAAAAGATTTAACCATTTTTGTTTAGTAGATAAGGACAGCACCATGATGAAGTAGAATCAACCTCTGAGACCGAAACAATAAAATGTTAGATACGATTTTAGGGAGATTGATAACTGCAATAGGAAACTTTACGTTCCATACACTGTTAAAGGTGTAATAAACCATAGATTTACATAATTCACAACCTTAACTTAACCTCCCTGTTGTTATTGAGCGCTCAGCTGACGCAGTGTCCGGATGTGGACGTGGCAGACAGCTACCTACGACAGTTCCGGTGCGAATGTCCGCTTGGAGAGAAACCAGAGAGGAAAGGATTAGCGAAACACCCCAGGACGGACATCGGCAATAGTTTGACGGCCACTGGCCTTCGGAACCGGTTGTGAGCAGGGACAACCGATCTCTTGGCTAACTCGTTATTTTATCCAGTTTTGAGGTGAGTGTCGAGTTGTATCTTGGTGAAGTATTTCAGTTCCTTTAAAGAAAACATATTAGAAATCGGTGGTAGCATAGCTAGCTAGGTAACTAGCTACCTAACGTCAGCAGGATACTGGCTGTACGCTCCATTATTTAGCTGATTCAGTTGCTGCGAGTGCTGATTCTTGTCATGAATCAACTCCGTGTATGTAGGCCCAAAGACGTCAACTGACATGAAGGTTAGCTAGCTAGCTAGTGGTGTTTTACTCAAGGCCGTGTATAGAAGCTGATTGTTTCTCTGATCACAGAAATGAATATTGATTTAGCTACCGTAGCCCGGTGAAATGCGACATGGGTTAGCTAGCCAACTAGAACTAGCCTTAGTTACCCGCGCTAGTTAACGCAACGAGACTGCTTGTCTCTAGCTGGTAGTTAAACGTTAGTTCACGGGACAACAACCTAAAATACCTCCTCTTGTCCATTGAAGTTGAACACACTTTAATGGGCTGTATAGATCAAGCAAATTAGCCGTTTGAACGATAACCAGTTGCTAAACAGACGTAGGCTATCCAATGAACTTTAGCCAGCCAGCCAGCCGTAGCTCAGCACGTTTGACAGTTTCTTCCTTCAACAGGCCCGTTACGCTCTGTAGCTAACGCTAACTGTTAATAGCTACAGTACACAGATCCAACGGTATTGTATTTCTAGCCGTGGCACCTGTTACCTTGAATTATTTAAAGAGCTGTGTCGAATGAACCCGTGTTTGTCATCATATAATAATGCTACAGCCGAGGTGGCTAGTTAGCTAAGTTAACCAGTGCAGTGGCTAGTCCTTAATCATGACTCTCAGTGCCATTACACTACACAAGCCATTGGATGAAGGCTGCGGTACGGATTTGGAAGCATAAGGACCTTCTATTTTAATATTGACAAGAAAGAAGAGAAAAAAATCTAAAAACAATAGGTTAAATTGATACACACTTTTAAAAAATATATATGGTTAGGGTTCCCACACAGGTATATATTTCCATGTTACAGCTAACCAGTGGCTAACCAGTGGCTAGCTAGCTAATAGATGCAAATTATGTTAGATGAGGCCAGCAAGTCAATGAGTTAACATCCAGGTCAGGTCTAGGCAGACTAGGTTAATGCCTTTAACCAGATGTTTAACCTCTTAGATGGAAAGTCCCCTGTTTAGGGACCTGTGTGGTTCTGGTACTGGTTCCGACTGTCATTTTTGCTTATAAATCGATCTGTGGACACCACAGCTTGCATTGAGCGATAGCCCTGGTTCCCACAGACACAGTAGTATATTTTGTTGTGTCTGTGTGACGTGGGATGTGAAATATGAAAACACTGGGATGTCCCTCCTACCATTTAATTTGCTCTTCTGACTGTCCAACTCCTGGCTGAACCTTACATCACAGCCACTGACAAAGCACATGCCTGCAATCCTTACACCATAGCGCAGCAGTCAAGTGGTTTCATCACTATAGCACATTCAGAGATCGATTTGTAGCCAAGTCTAAGTCCAAAAGGCTCCTTAACAGCTTCTACCCCCAAGCCATAAGACTGCTGAACAATTAATCAAATAGCCACCCGGACTACTTACATTGACCCCACCCCCTTTGTTTTTAAACTGCTGCTACTCACTGTTTATCATCTATGCACAGTCACTTTACTTAGATTATTTAGTACATATTTTCCGGACTCTGTTTTCTTAACTGTATTGTTGGTTATGGGCTTGTAAAGTAAGCATTTCACGGTAAGTGACAAAGAATAAAAATAAGTCATGGATTTTTAACAAACACTTTCTGTTTGTCAGAGATGGATGAGATTAATATTAGGTGAAAGGCGAGTTCCTGGACGAGTTCAGGAAGGCAAGCAAGAGCTAGCTCTGTGTGACGTTCAGAGGTCAGGGCAGATGTTTTGATCAAGAGAGACATTTAGAGAATTAGCACATTTTCTCTAACACCGAACGTTCAAATATGTATTTTACAGTTATAAGGGAGGGGAAAGCATATAGTTGGTGGCTTTATAATTAGCTTATGCTTTATTTAGAAAGCATATGTCATTTCAAGCCTTATTCAAACAGTCATAAAATATTTCTTATTTTTATCACATTTCTACTGTGTACTTGAGCTTGTGTCCTCCAAAAGTGGCTACACCCCAGCAATTCAAAACTATTTTAACCAGAAAGGTGAGATTAACTTTATTGGAGTATGCAGCATTACTAGTTATTCTTTATGGCCCTCTCATGAGAAATAATTTGATACGTTTAGATTACATGTAACCACATTTGATGTTTTAAAGTTGCACTATGCAGAAATCGCTCCTCCATTTCCTGGTTTTAAAAATTCTACTAATTCCCCTAATTTCAGCTTATTTGACAAAACAAGCAGTCATAAACGGCTGTGAGATATTTTCCATAACCACAAATATTCAATTTCAGCTGTTTGAAGCTGGTGGACATCACAGAATGTAAAATACAAAGTTTAAGAACAGGAAGCATAGAAATAGCGCAGATAGAACGTATCTAACACTTAGACTGGCTTTCAATGAGAACGACAGATCTAGAACTCACATTTCTATGTGGAGTTGGTTGGGTTGCCCAAAAACGAACATATTGCATCTTTAAAAGAAAGACGTGTTGTTGGTGAGGTAGCTAAGTGAATGGGTGCTCAATAGCTAGCTAACAGGCTTTTTGACAAGTGGGTGGTGTAGCTGTCCTCTAGTGTCAGTGTACAGAGGACAGGACACTGTTCTATCCATTATATGGCTGTCAGCTTGGTTATAGCCAGTCACATGATATTTGATTGAGCCTTGTGTGTCAACATGGTCTGTCGATTGATCCTACTTGTGCTGTGTGAGTTCTAGATCTGTCGTTCTCATTGAAAACCAGTTAAATTTTGCTCACATAAAGAGAAATTGGGTTAGGTGTGTTTTTAAAGAAGGTGAATTTGGGAAAAACCTGACCTGTTTGCCAAAATCAGATTGCCCTGTCAGACCTGTAGTCGGGCGATGTAGGCGGGGCCAAGTGTGTACTAAGTATGGCTGTGCGATATGGCCTTAAAATCATATTTTCAACCTTACGGGCAATTTACGATATCTAAATAGTTTTCATGTTTTCTCTATGCTTTGTTGTAGCAATTTTAAAGGTCAAACACATGGCTGTCTGTGTGTAAATGATATGGTGGACAGAAGGAGCACAGGAGTTATGACCAAAAAGACATTAGAATATGCAAAAAGAGAATGTTTTCTGGACACAAACCTTGTGCACTTGTGCAGGTTTGGGACTGTGACTATTTAGCTAATGGTGCTGAGCAATTTAGTGCTTTTTGAGGTCTGTTTGGTTTCGGTTCGATTCTATATATTTTTTAAAGTTTTTTATTTTTTTACATTAAATGCATTATGAAATAATGACACTAAAATGATTTTAGAGCTTTTTAATGGAAAATCCAAAGCCCAAAACAGTGAATATTCAATTGGTGAAACAGAACACATTCCATTGTCTCTGTCTGGTCCACATCAATAGAAAAATAGGAACTTACTATAAAATAATGAAATGTTTCAGTTGTGTATATTATTGGTTTTTATTTGAATATTCTGAATTCCTTAGTTATCATCTCTGCTCAGGTAGTAGCCAGCCAGGCAGACAATCTGTTATCTCTGTGCTCCCCATACTGTACTGTCTTGGGTCATCCTATTTAGCAAGGCTAGCCTGCCTTAGAATGCTGCAGAGCTGTCTCCCAGTCATTTGACTAGTTCTTCAAAGTAGATACGGCATCCTTTCACAAGCTCTCTATCCTTCTCATCATGCATTCCGCTCTCATGCAATCAGTTTAGATTAACACAGACCAACGTAGCAGGCATAAAAGTGTATCCCCCCAGAGATCTGTATAAAATGACGAGATGTTCATGTCTCCGCCCTAACAATAGGAGTTGTTGTCCCAAAGGCGGGAAGGCAGGCGACAAGATTAGGTCCAAAATAAGACCATAGAAAAGCATTGGGCTTATTTTGGACAGATTTTGCCCGAGAGTTAAACCTCTCGCAATGCTTCTTCCTCTCCGATCCGTCTCTGCCCGAGCCAGAAACGGGTGCAGTGGAGTATGGTCGTTGTAGTTAATTACCACATTTCTGCACTGAACTAGGTTGAATATTTGCTTAATGAAAACGCATTTCAGTGTCCCACTTAGTTCTCGACTTGATTTCTCTTGAGAATGATTTGATTTCTCTCTAGAGAAATGGTGTTGGCTCACAAAAAACCTGACCTGAATGGAATTTAACTATTTGAACAGATGTTGGTCAATTAGTAGTTTAAATTTTTCATAACTCTAGTGTCTTTCTCTCTACTGCAGTGATCTGACACATGATAGGATGCTCTCTAGGAATTTGCTCTCAGCTGTCCAGATTGTTCACATCAGCACTGATGGAGAGCGAGATGAGGACGCTATTGAGATGGAGCCCATGTCTTAAGTGTTGGCCCGGAGCCCTACAGTACTATACTGACTCCAGTACACAGGGGCTGGCCTGGTTGTGCTGAGTGGGCATATTTTCCCTCTAGGGGAACCTTTATGGATTCTACATCAACCTTTTTTTTTTCTCCCCACCTTGACTTTAAATTCTTCGGCTCAGATAGCCAGGGTTCACTTCCAACGACAGGGCACAAGGCAGGGCACGCCCTGGAACTTCAAAAGATCCACGTTGGCCCAGACTAGTATTGTTAGGGCAGTGAAGTCAAAGGTATAAATCAAACCCTGCTTGGAGTGCTAAATGCATGTTAACCTCTCCCAGCTCCAGGTATGAACTGAGAATGAATGTGAACCAGCAGACTCCCATGGCTTCTCCGTACGGCCCACCCCAGCCTGGCTATGGCCAGCCCAGCTACGCTCCCCTGGGAGGAGGCTACCCTGGCCCCTACGGACCCTACAACGGGCCCGCTGCAGCCTACCAGCCTGGGGCTCCACCACAAGGTAAGTCTCTCTCTTTCCTTAACCCTAACCCACCTCTTCTGTCTCGCAAGCAACTCTGTCTCTGTTTCTCTCCCTCCTCCCACGAGCTAGCTTACAGTCTGCAAGGTAAAACTTGTCTCTGTCCCTCTTTCTCTGAACTCATCGCAAAGTCCACCCCCTGCCTTTCCCACCATCGTTTTCTGGCAGCTTGTGTGTGTTTGGATGTGGTTGCTTGTAGTGTGAATGCATCAACAACCATAGGGATTCTAGTTGCTCCTACTCCTGTTTGTGTGTGTGTGGAGACCTGTGTGAATAAGCATATTATGCGTGTATGTGTTCCTCCATTCTCCCTGGCTTTCTACATTCCTATTCTTGCCTCTGTACACTGTCTCTTTCCTTTCTTGTCTTTCAGGTTACTCTCCCTATGCCAGTTTTCCCTCTAAGGCTGTGGCAGCTAACCCTGTCTCTGACCTGTCCTCTCCTCTTGACTTAGGTAACTGCTCTCTCTCGCTCTCTCTCTTTGCCGCCCCTCTCCCCTACCTACATGCTTCTACAGCCTGCTGATCATTTGGTTGAGAGCAAGGGTTCCCATGGCCCACTTGAAGTTCAAAATCTAAGGTTTCAGTTTCTCACCTGAGATGACTAGCTTCAGGATGACTCATTTGACCAACGAGTGGTGTGAATCTATGCAGGTTTTTCTGTCTGGGAGTAGGCCTAATCATATATTTAACGTTGATGACGTAATGGTCAACCTAGCTGATCGTTAGGACGTTCTGAATGCCATCCGCTGTGCTTCAAACCTGTGGTCATTTGCAGGCAGGTGCCTAACTCCCCCCTCTCTCTCAGGACCTGCCAGAGGCCCCCTTACCTCTGCCCCCCGTCCAGTCTCCACCCCCCAGGCGTACTCCCAGTATCCCCAGGGAGACTCTCAGAACGGACCCCCACCTATGGATCACTCTATGGCCCAGCCAGCTCACAGGTCAGACCACGCACACACACACACACACACACACACACACACACAGTATATATAATAGACAGCGTTGTGTGTGTGTGAAGGTGTGTATGTGACAAGTTGTTTGTGTGTCCAGGTCGCCAGTGTCTCAGCCGTATAGCCACGGTGCTATGAACTTGTCCGGGCCACACCCCTCCTACTCCCAGCAGTACGGTGCTCCGCCCCCCATGCAACAGGTTACCAATCAGATGTCAGGGATGCAGATCGGGTCCGGTCCCCCCACCTCTGTTGGGCCGGGATATGGTAAGAAATGGATTGATTGACGAATTTCGTGCCAAACTTTGCACCTGCTAAACACAATCCTAGTTACCTGAATTTTCTTTCTCCAGCTCACCATCCCAGCTCCCAGCCTCCAATCAGTGCTGCATACTCCTCTGCAGCCCCACCTTCCTATACGCAAGCTCCTCCCCCATTGTCTGCTGCCCCCTCCCAGCCTCCCCCTCCCAGTGAACCTGCAGCCTCCCAGCCTTACTATGGTGGCCCCCCTCCCCCCCAACAACAACCCTTCCCCTCTGCCCACCATCCCTCCCAACCCTTCGTCTCCTCCTCTCCATACTTGGGCCCTCCCAGCCAACCTCAGGCCCCTCCAGTCTCCCAACAGCAGTCCTTCCCACCTGGCCCCCCTGCTCAGCAACCCTTCCCCAACTCCGCCCCTCCTCCAGTCTCCCAGGCCTCCTACTCTGGTCCCCCTCCTCTCACCCAGCACTCTTTCCCTCCCTCCTCCCAATCTGGCCCCTTCCCACCTATCTCTATATCCCCTTCCCAGTACCCAGGTCCACAGCCCCAGTCCCAACCCGGACCCCCTCCCTTCCACTCTGGGCCCTCTCCTCGAGGCCCCATCCCACCCCCCTCCATGTCCCAGCAGCAGGCCAATCACCTTCCCCCCGGCCCCATGCAGCAACAGCAGCCTCCTCAGCCTGGCATGCAGGGAGGATACCCAACCCAGCAGAATGGTGAGTACACCATGTTCAAACCCCTGTTCATCTTCTGCTAGACCACTAGCTTGCTTTTGGCAAGTCTGGAGTTTTTGTAATAGAATGTATTTGGCAGTCAGAATGGATGTGGAAATCAAATGTCATTCTAGTCAAATCAATAAAATCTAATGTTATTTGTCACGTGCTTTGTAAACAACCGGTGTAGACTAACAGTGAAGTGTTTTACTTACAGGACCATTTCCAACAATGCGGAGTTAAAGATATAAAATAAAACATAGAAATAGTGACACTGAATAAATACATGGTGAATAACACGAGTAAAAATAACATGGCTATATACAGTATACCAGTACCAAGTCAATGTGCTGGAGTACTAGGTAATTAAAGTATATATGTACAAATAGGTAGGGGTAAAGTGACTAGGAACATAATTACAAATAGTTTGTAGACTGCAAATTGACCGCAAGAAGCCAAATAGTTATGTTCCCTAAATCATAATCATTTAAAAGCTTTCTTACATTTGTATACGATCACGTCTCTCTATTATGCGTGGGAATACTTGGGAACAGAATTCTTCAATTAAAATCACCTGGAGCTGATTTCCTGGTGTTTTTAGTCTTTGTTCAACAATAATAAAATAAATGAATATTTATTCTTTTTGCTCAAATCTGGGGGCCAAATAAACCACCCGCGGGCCAAACGTTTGGGCCTTCCTCTGACAACGCCTGGTATAGAGGTCCTGGATGGCAGGGAGCCCCAGTGATGTTCTGGATCTTACTCACCACCCCCTGTAGCGCCTTGCAGTCGGGTGCTTTGCAGTTGCCGTACGAAGTGGCGACGCAGCCCTTCAAGATGCTCTCAACGGTGCAGCTGTAGAACTTTTTGAGGATCTGATGACTCATGCCAAATGTTTTCAGCCTCCTGATGTCAGAGGTGCTGTCGTGCCCTCTTCACAACTGTGTGTGTGGACCATGTTAGTTCCTTAGTTATGTTGACATGGATAGAACTTGAAGCTCTCAACCCGCTCCACTACTGCCCCATCAATGTGGGTGGGGGTGTGCTCTGTTTCATGTAGTCCACGATCAGCTTCTTTGTCTTCCTGACGTTGAGGGAGAGGTTGTTGTCGTGGCACCATACTGCCAGGTTGTTGTTCCTTATCGCCGTTGGTGATCAGTCAGTCCTACAACCGTTATCGTCAGCAAACTTAATGATGTTGTGTTGGAGCCGTGCGCGGTCACGCAGTCGTCGGTGAACCAGGCGCACAGGAGGGGCCTAAGCACACCCCTGAGGAGCCCCCGTGTTGGTCAGTGTGGCGGATGTGTTGTTGCCTAGCCTTGCCTCCTGGGGGGGCGGCCCATCAGGAAGTCCAGGATCCAGTTGCAGAGGGAGGTGATAAGTCCCAGGGTCCTGAGCTTAGTGATGAGTTTGGAGGCGACTATGGTGTTGAACTTTGAGCTGTAGTCAATGAACAGCATTTACGTAGGTATTCCTTTTGTCCGTGGGTGAGGGCAGTGTGGAGTGCAATATCATCTGTGGCTCTGTTGGGGCGGTATGCGAATTAGAGAGTGGGTCCAGGGTGTCTGGGACGTCACGTCTGCCAGCTAATGAACGTAAGCCCACCCTGTAGAGTTTATAATCGATCAATACTTTCTTCCTCAGGTGCGTTTGGGCAGCCTAGAGGGCCCCAGCCCGGCTATGCAGGCCCGCACTATCCCGGGCAGCAGAACTACGGAGCAGGCCCTGCCCCTGCACCCGCTCCCCCTGCACAGAAGAGACTGGACCCTGATTCCATCCCCAGCCCGGTAAGGCGCACACACAATCCGTCCTGGTAACACATGCTCACTTTATCTTGTGATAGTGTATTGGTGATAATGATGTTAGGTATTGGACTGTATGTTGTGTGTGTGTGCGTGCAGTCTAACAGTTTAACCCAGTCTGTTGAGCATGTGCATCAAACACAGATTATTTGCTTGGCTTCTCTCTGAGGACTGACTAATCTATAACCAATAATCAGAGTCAGTCAGGGAGCTAATAATCCTGCTATTGAGTTATTTACGTCCTCTTCTCTCTGTCCCCTCTTTTCTGTTGGTTTTGTTTGATTTGATAATTTGCTGGACAAATCTCTGTTGTGAATGTAAAGCAAGCGTCTGAGCTGCCGGCTGTGCAGAAATCGAGACATAGAATAGACCCAGACGCTATCCCCAGCCCAGTAAGTCCTGTCTACCTCCTAACCCCTATGCCCTTCCCCTTAACCCATTATCCTTAGTGCTGAGCACTGAAATGTGTTTTATTTACGTCTTTTAAATAACTAATTGACCGACATTGGTTCAATTATTTGAATTCCATTTGTTTTATATATTTTTTCTGAGCTCAATGTGCAATATCTCTATAAAGATTTCATGTTGTCCAACTCATCATTGTTAAGCGCAGAAAACGTTGCAATTAACTACAATGACCAGAATCCAATGTGCCTCCAGCTGCCTGTTCTCATTGGTTCTTGCCCCAGGCAAGCCTGTGGGTCCAGCAGAAAGACAAGGAGAGGAAGAGCGATAGACACGAGGGATAGAGAGCAGTTGCTTAGGTATCTCTACCTGACAATACATCTAATTGATTGATGGTTCTTATTTAGCGGTCTTAAACATATTCACTATGCGGTCCAACTCATCCCAAACCGTCTCAATTGGGTTGAGGTCAGGTGATTGTGGAGGCCAGGTCATCTGATGCAGCACTCCATCACTCTTCTACTTGGTCAAATAGCCCCTAAACAGCCTGAAGGTGTGTTGGGTCATTGTCCTATTAAAAAAACAAATGATAGTCCCACTAAGTGCAAACCAGATGGGATGGCGTATCGCTGCAGAATGCTGTGGTAGCCGTGCCGGTTATGTGTGCCTTGAATTCTAAATAAATCACTGATGGTGTCACCAGCGAAGCACCGTAACACCACCACCTCCATGCTTCACGGTGGGAACCACCCATGTGGAGATCATCCGTTAACCTACTATACATCTCACAAAGACGCAGCAGCTGGAACCAAAAATCTCAAATTTGGACTCGTCAGACCAAAGGACAGATTTCCACGGTCTAATGTCCATTGCTCGTGTTTCTTGGCCCAAGCAAGTCTCTTCTTCTTATTGGTTTCCTTTTAAAAGTGGTTTCTTTGCAGCCATTTGACCATGAAGGCCTGATTCACACAGTCTCCTCTGAACAGTTGATGTTGAGATGTCTTTTACTTGAACTCTGAAGCATTTATTTGGGCTGCATTTTCTGAGGCCGTTAACTCTTAATGAACTTATCCTCTGCAGCAGAGGCAGCTCTGGGTATTCCTTTCCTGTGGCGGTCCTCATGAGAGCCAGTTTCATCAGCACTTAATGGTTTTTGCGACTGCACTTGAAAACTTTAAAAGTTCTTGAAATTTTCCGAATTGACTGACCTTCATGTCTTAAAGTAATGATGGACTGTCATCTCTCTTTGCTTATTTGAGCTGTTCTTGTCATAATATGGACTTGGTGTTTTACCAAATAGGGCTATTTTGTCACAACACAACTGATTGCCTCAAATGCATTAAGAAGGAAAGAAATTCCACAAATGAACTTTTAACAAGGCACACCTGTTAAAGCAGGTGACTACTTCATGAAGCTGGTTCAGAGAATGCCTCTGACAGCTTGACACTCTTGGCAAAGGGTGGCTACTTTGAAGAATCTGAAATATAAAATATATTTAAATTTTGTAACACAATTGTTTTAATTTTTTTTGGTTACTGCATGATTCCATGTGTTCACTATTCTACAATGTAAAAAATAAAGGAAAACCCTTGAATGAGTAGGTGAGTCCATACTTTTGACAGGTACTGTATATACACAAGTAAGCTGCCCCAGGTCAACCGTTTAGGAGCAACAATGGCTCAGCCACAAAGTGGTAGGCCACACAAGCTCACAGAACGGGACCGCCGGAGAGCCAGGAGAGAGCTACCTGCCTCAATGCATAATGGCAACTGTAAAGTTTGGTGGAGGAGGGATAATGGTCTGGGCTGTTTTTCATGGTTTGGGCTAGGCCCCTTAGTTCCAGTGAAGGGAAATCTTATCGCTACAGCATACAATGACATTGTAGATCAATCTGTGCTTCCAACTTTGTGGCAGCAGTTTGGGGAAGGCCCTTTTCTGTTTCAGCATGACAATGCCCCTGTGCACAAAGCGAGGTACATACAGACATGTTTTTTGTCGAACTGTGTGGAAGAACTTGACTTGCCTGCTCCGAGCCCTGACCTCAACCCCATTGAACACCTTTGAATTGGAATGCCGACTGCGAGCCAGACCTAATCGCCCAACATCAGTACCCGACCTCACTAATGCTCTTGTGGCTGAATGGACGCAAGTCCCCGCAGTAATGTTCCAACATCTAGTGGAAAGCTTTCCCAGAAGAGTGGAGGCTGTTGTAGCAGCAAGGGGGGGACTCCATATTAATGCCCATGATTTTAGAATGAAATGTACAGCAGGCAGGTGTCCACATACTTTTGGTCATGTAGTGTAGATGGCTGGGTGCTACTACCTGAGCACAGATAATATGATGACTTGGAATGAAATAGTAAGTCTTCAAATAAAGTGAGAAATGGAAACAGGATGCATGTGAGCTCAATTTCAAGTCTCATAACAAAGGGTCTGAATACTTATATAAGGTATTTCTGTTTTTTTGTATACATTTGCAAAAATGTCAACCTGTAACGCTTGAATGTAACATTGTGGAAAAAGGGAAGAGGTCTGAATACTTTCCAAATGCGCTGTACACAACCCAAATATTTTATTTAAGGAAAGTATGTGAGTAAGTGATTGTTGGAGCCTAATAAGTTGTTTTACCATCAATTGTTTTATGCTATGCTGTTACAGCATTGAACCCACATAATGCATCATTTTTGAGGGGGAACTGAAATGAATGAAACTCAAAAAGCACACAGCTCAGCATTACCTTATCTCCAGCCCAGCAGTCTTCTCTGTAACTGCTACAACCCTAACCTTTGAGCCCAGAACCTCTGAAGCATACCAATGTTACTATGTCTGACCAGCAGGTCATTGGTCCATTCTGACCACCCCCCCCCCACCTCTTCTCTTCCTCCTCGCATGCCAGCCTGCAGTGTCTCACACACGACTCACCCATAATTCCTTGCTTTCGGACATTTGCCCACAATTCCTAGCACCCTGAAATTAGCCCATATTCCTTGCATTTTTTTGTTGTCCACAATCATGCTACATCTGCGTATTAAGCCCTCCCTAGTAGTGTTGGTGTGTTGTGCACTGTTGCCATGGTTGCTGTGTCATTGTGTTTATATTATAGAATGGTTTTTGGTTCATCTTCTCTGTTCTCTTTGGGAGATCTGTTATTTTTTACTCTCCTGCAGGAGAATAGGTTTGTGTGTGGTGGATAGATTCTTCCCCTGCATGTCTTTTATACTCCACCCTCTGTCAAATTAACATTAGTGTGTCTGTTAAACTCGCTTTCTCATTCTACCTCAGATTCAGGTGATTGAGGATGACCGGGTCAACAAGAGCAGTGAGCCGTTCACCACTGGGGTCAAAGGTCAGGCTCCACCCCTGGTCACCACCAACTTCCAGGTGAAAGACCAGGGCAATGCCAGCCCGCGGTTCATCCGCTGTACAGCCTACAACATGCCCTGCACCGCCGACATGGCCAAACAGTCCCAGGTCCCCTTGGCCGCTGTAATCAAACCCCTGGCTATGCTGCCCCCCGACGAGGTGAGACACACACCCCCTCAATCTCCTCTGGTCTGTTCTCCTCCTCTCAAAACACTCTCTTACGTCTTGCTCGCTGTCTCTCTCGTATGTGCTTAATTTGTTCGCACGAATCTGAGGCCTCTGCCATTTCTGGGTTTGAACTACGGTATAAGATGCTAAACAGACCCCCCCCCCCCTCAGACCCCTCCGTACATCGTGGACCATGGGGACGGCGGTCCTATCCGCTGTAACCGCTGTAAGGCCTACATGTGTCCCTACATGCAGTTCATCGAGGGCGGACGCCGCTTCCAGTGTGGCTTCTGCAGCTGCGTCACAGAGGGTATGTGCGCGTGGGTGATATTGTGTGTCTCTGGCGTCAATGTTATTTTTTGCTATAACACTCCCTCTTTCTCTCTCCCATAGTTCCTCCCCACTACTTCCAGCATCTGGACCACACAGGGAAGAGGGTGGACTGCTACGATCGGCCAGAGCTCTCTCAGGGCAGCTACGAGTTTGTGGCCACCGTCGACTACTGTAAGGTAGGAGTCTACTTTTAGAAAAGACTGGAGGCCCGTAGCGTTGCGCTATTTTGGAGCAGGAGATTTTCATGAAGACCCAGATTCTGTCGTCACAATGACCAGGTTTGGCACATAGCAGAGATTCTCGACCAAAGAAAGGCTGTGCCGTTATGTGAACTGTCTCGTCTAAATTCTTCTCTCTTTCACGCTCTCCCGTTCTCTCTCTCTCTCTCGTTCTCTCTCTCTCTCTCTCTCTCTCTCTCTCTCTCTCTCTCTCTCTCTCTCTCTCTCTCTCTCTCTCTCTCTCTCTCTCTCTCTCTCTCTCTCTCTCTCTCTCTCTCTCTCTCTCTCTCTCTCAGAACAATAAGCTCCCCCAGCCCCCGTCGTTCATCTTCTTCATCGATGTGTCTTACAACGCCGTGAAGAGCGGCATGGTTAACATCGTCTGTCAGGAGCTCAAGACTCTACTGGACTACCTGCCCAGGTACACACACACACACACACACACACACACACTATTCACCCATGTAAACACACACCCACTAGCTAATTAATGACATTTGCTCTCCCCCCCCAACTCACCCTCCAGGGAGAATCCAGAGGCAGACTCGGTGGTGCGTGTGGGTTTTGTGACCTACAACAAGGTGTTGCACTTCTACAACGTCAAGTCCAGCCTGGCCCAGCCCCAGATGATGGTGGTCAGTGACGTCAGTGACATGTTCCTCCCTCTGCTCGACGGCTTCCTGGTCGGCGTCAACGACAGCCGGATGGTCATCGAGAGGTACGCAAGCGCACACATCTCCACCAGGCCTCCAGACTTAAGGTTCCCGTCGTGGCACCTATCCCGTGATCTAATCTCACAGCGCCAATGTTCTGTAAAACAGTAGGATGGGTAGGAAAATGCATAAATATGCTTAGCATTGTGTAAATGACTCTTAACTGAATATGAACTAATTCCATGACATGAGTCATCTTCAGTGCTTTATTAAGGAGTGCAATCAACAACTTAGATGACATTTAAGAAATGAAATGTTTCTTCTAGCATGTTGTGATTCAAACTATTTTGATGCGCATCCTAATCCAGTGGTTGTCATGTATTTTGGGTTGACAATTAGGCGGTTATATTTTACTGTTAAAATAGGTTCAATAGAGATTCATTTGCCTACATCTTTATGTGCACTAATATCATTGGATACTTTTTGGGAGGGCTAATTCACCCCCTAGGTGGGAACTCAAAACACATTTTCTAGATCGCTAACTCGAAGTATAAAACCCACTGCTAGTAGTCATATGTTAATCTAACAGCAAATGTAATGTCCTAAAATAAAATATAAACTGCAGTTGTAGCCTACTACCAAAAACCTGTGCAAATGCAATGGCTGCTCTCAAAGCCATATCAAATACCAGGGTTGTAAAATAGTTGCTATTTGGCTTAATAGTCAAAGTTGAGAAAGTGTACCTACATAAAGCTCAGAACCTCCTCTCAGCGTTACACAGGATACCTGTGTTTTTACCCTGCAATTGGATTTGAAAATGTTATACAATCAGAATGCTTTTTTTTTTTCTTTCTCCCGGGAAAGGCCGTGAGAGGCTCGCTCGTCACAGAGGAGGCAGCCGCAGGGCATGAACTTTCATTACATGAATCATCAGGATAATGCACTTTACTGTTTGACCAAATCATGGCTTAAGCCTCTCCCAAAAAATAGGAAGATTGAGAAATATCACATTTCATTTAATCGCACAGCTAAGCCAACGGGTCACTGTCTGGAGCCCTGGTAAACACACATGAACATTTATATCCATCACATGTATTGAAGCAGATTTCTCATCTGTCCAGACTTTGCAACTGGTTTAAGTTGTGTAGACTCATTTGGTGTGTGTGTCAGTTTGCTAGACCAGATTCCGGAGATGTTTGCAGACACCAGGGAGACTGAGACTGTGTTTGGACCAGTCATTCAGGCAGGACTGGAGGCACTGAAGGCTGCAGACTGTGCCGGGAAGCTGTTTGTGTTCCACTCCACTCTGCCCATCGCTGAGGCTCCTGGGAAACTGAAGAATAGAGAGGACAAGAAACTAGTGGGAACAGACAAGGAGAAGGTACACAAACACACTGATACACTCATACACATGTTTTCTCACACACACACACATACTAATAAGGACAAGATAAACTGATATGGCAACTGTGTGGCAGATACTGTTGCAATTAGACACAACACATAAAGAACCCTCATTCTGGAGAAAGTGTTCTATCTGCTAGTGGTTGTCATTGACTCGGCCTATGCATCTCTCTCTGTCCAGTCTCTGTTCCAGCCCCAGTCTGGTTTCTATAGTAACCTCTCTAAGGAGTGTGTAGCACAGGGCTGCTGTGTAGACCTCTTCCTGTTTCCCAACCAGTACGTCGACGTGGCAACGCTTGGCGTGGTGCCCGTCTCCACCGGGGGTTCCGTCTACAAATACACCTACTTCCAGGTGAGAGACACACCTCTCTCTTGATTGATGGATGGTACCAAGAATATGCATATCCTTGCTTCAGGTCCTGAGCTATAGGCAGTTAGATTGGATCATTTTAGGTGAAAATTGAAGAAACCGGGTGGATCCTTAAAGAGGTTTTTAACAGGGCAATTGAAGATAATATCACCCATCAGATTGTCAGTTTAATCTCGTCTTTAGGCTACATCTATTATAGGCCTATGTGTGAAATTTGTTTCGATGTAGTTTACCTTTAGTTTCAATTGGCCAGTGACAGATGGCAGCCAACTATCGGGGTGAAGGGCAGGCAGGGGGGGGAAATGGCTATGTCCTCCTAAAACTGCTTATAACACAACTCTGTTATTGAAATTCTAGCAACGACCGTGTTGAATCAACTTATTTAGGACAAGCCAAGCATGGGGGAGACATGACTTAGAAAATTAGGGTAATTTAAATGTTAAATTCTTAACCTCTAGGAGCTCAGAGAGCATCAATGTGTTAATCCACAGATAAAAGCCGGCCGCAACCGGGAGACTCACGAGGCTGCACACAACTGGCCCAGCGTCGTCTGGGTAGGGTTTGGGGGGGGGAGGGTTTGGCCGGCCAGGATGTCCTTGTCCCATCGCTCTCTAGCGACCCCCTTGTGCCGGGCTGGGCACATGCACAGGGATTTCGGTTGCCAGTTGTAGGTGTTTCCTCCAACACATTGGTGTGGCTGATTTAGCGAGCAGTGTGTCAAGAAGCAGTGCGGCTTGGCAGGGTCGTGTTTCGGCTCTCGGCCTTCTCCTTTGTAAATACCAATTGGATATCACAAAATTGTGGAGAAAAAGGGGTAAAAAGTCATGGTATTTTTGCACTCTGGACATGTGTTGGTAGTACCCATCTTGGTAACGACCCGTTAGTGGTTTGGTACTCAGGGCTCTGTTGTCCCTCTAACCACTCTGACATCAATGCAAATGCTATGGAAAATCACATCGAACAATTTATCAAAACTGTATCATGCGGTGTATCACTTGTCACGCAGCGAGAGGCTGCCTGCTCCTCAGTGGTCGACGCGTGAAGTGAAATAAGTGTTCTTTATATAAGCCTAGATATTTCTATATGCAATCCTGTGTTGAAAGCAGAGTTTTGATGGTTGCTACTAAAAAGAGGATCCCGGCTGCTACTCTATTTATTTATCTGCTGCTCCGCTATAAAACCAGAGTATCCAACTGCGTGAAAGCAGCCTCCATTTGCTATTCCAGTACATACAGATGACATATATATATTTTTTCCCACTGCCCCGTTTCTGCCCATTTGATCATTTGGCTTTTCTAAATCGAAACAAATGGTACATATTAATAAAGACTATTACATTTGAGAATAGTCTCTTGGGTGAAAATATGATCACTTGAGAGAACAGCGTTCGCCGCCTGAGTCCAGGAACGGAGAGCAAGCTTTTTTTTGTCAACAGCCCATTGTTGCAGCATGCAGCCCATTGTTGCAGCATGCAGCCCATTGTTGCAGCATGCAGCCCATTGTTGCAGCATGCAGCCCATTGTTGCAGCATGCAGCCCATTGTTGCAGCATGCAGCCCATTGTTGCAGCATGCAGCCCATTGTTGCAGCATGCAGCCCATTGTTGCAGCATGCAGCCCATTGTTGCAGCATGCAGCCCATTGTTGCAGCATGCAGCCCATTGTTGCAGCATGCAGCCCATACGGGATATGTTTTTGTTTCTAAGACATTCTAAGGTTTGCAGAGGTTGACCGATTTTATGATTTTTCAACGCCAATACCGATTATTGGAGAACCCAAAAAAGCCGATGTCGGCTTTAAAAAAAATATATATATATATATTTGTAATAATAACAATTACAACAATACTGAATGAACATTTTTATTTTAACTTAATATAATACATCAATAAAATCTATTTAGTCTCATAAATAATGAGGAGGAGAAAGTAAAAGTGCAATATGTGCCATGTAAAAAGGCTAACATTTAAGTTCCTTGCTCTGAACATGTGAAAGCTGGTGGTTCAATATTCCCAGTTAATAAGTTTTAGGTTGTAGTTATTATAGGAATTATGACGCGTTGACTATTTCTCCCTCTACCATTTATATTTCATATACCTTTGACTATTGGATGTTCTAGTAGGCACGTTAGTATTGCCAGCCTAATCTCAGGAGTTGAAAGGCTTGAATTCATAAACAGCGCGGTGAAGCAAGCATTGCTAAGAGCTGCTGGCAAACGCAGTAAAGTTTGAATGAATGCTTACGAGCCTGCTGCTGCCTACCACCGCTCAGACTGCTCTATCAAATCATAGACTTAATTATAATATAATAAACACAGAAATATGAGCCTTTGATCATTTAATATGGTCAAATCCGGAAACTATCATTTAGAGAAATGTTTATTCCTTCAGTGAAATACGGATCTGTTACGTATTTTATCGAGCGGGTGGCAACGCTAAGTCAAAATGCGTTGCTGTTACATTGAAGGTTGTGCAATGTTATGTCATAATTATGTAAAATTCTGGCGAATTAGTTCACAGTTCGCAACTAGCCAGGCGGCTCAAACTGCTGCATATACCCTGACTCTGCTTGCACTGAACGCAAGAAAAGTGAGACAATTTCCCGAGTTAATATTGTCTGCTAACATGAATTTCTTAACTAAATATGCAGGTTTAAAAATATATATATTTCTGTGTATTGATTTTAAGAAAGGCTTTGATGTTTATGATTAGGTACGATTGTGCTTTTTCCACAAATGCGCTTTTTGTTAAATCATCGCCCGTTTGGCGAAGTAGGCTGTGATTCAATGATAAATTAACAGGCACTGCATTGATTATATGCTACGCAGGACAAGCTAGTTAACTAAACATGGTTGGTGATATTACTAGGTTAACTAGTGATTGTGAAGATAGTTTTTTTTTATAAGATAAGTTTAATGCTAGCTAGCAACTTACCTTGGCTCCTTGCAGCCACAAGGTCCTTTTGATGCTGCACTCGCGTAACAGGTGGTCAGCCCGGCGTAACAGGTGGTCAGCCCGCCGTAACAGGTGGTCAGCCCGCCGTAACAGGTGGTCAGCCCGCCGTAACAGGTGGTCAGCCCGCCGTAACAGGTGGTCAGCCCGCCACAGTCTCCTCGTGGATTGCAATGTAATCGGCCGTAATCCGTGTCCAAAAAAGGCCGATTACCGATTTCTGAACTTGAAATCGGCCATGCCGATCGACCTCTAGTTTGTATCATTCATAGCTCAATCTAGCGTATAGTACCCGTTTTCAAATGAACACTTTTTTATGGTCAACATAGGCACTTCATATGCGCACTCGCTCCGGGAATAGGGACAAATATCATCATGTTTCTTTAGACGTGCCTAAAATACGTGGATTTATTGTGATGGACTTTTATGTAGATTTCCAAAGGCGTGCAGCAGCGACTTGTGTGCATGGAGGCCTGGAGATGCTAAATGTGTTTTATGTTAATGAATGGTCAATTACCATGAGACCGACAGTCATTTTCGAGACGATAACCGTCTGACACAATTTGGTGACCGCCGCAGCCCTAAATTACCTACGATTGAATCACTCCTTGTTCATCTTTCAAATACCCACGTGGGTTTGAATGCTCCTGAAAACCAATCATTAGATGCGAGAGGTGGGACTTGCAGTGCGTCAAGCGTCTCAAATGGAACCAAGTTCTGTTTTTACCGCGAGGCTACGTTGTTGACGTGCACGAGCGGTGTGGATGAAATGTTTGAATAACGTTTGAGTAAATTTAATTTTACAACTCTCGTGCACGCAACGTGGCGGGGCTCGTTTGGGTGTAACCACGTCCACCTGTTACCTGCCTTCACTCGCTGTCTGTGTGGTTTGTCAGGCCGAGACGGACCGTGAGCGGTTCCTGAATGATCTGCGGCGAGACGTTCAGAAGCCGATGGGCTTCGATGCTGTCATGAGGGTCCGAACCAGCACAGGTAAGTGTCTTGCTCTCTCTCGCTCACACTGTCTCACACACTCACAATTGTTCCCCAAATTTTTTGGGGGGGGGGGCTAGATCAGCTGTAACCTAACAACTGTGGAAAAGGTTAAGGGGTCTGAATACTTTCTGAAGGCACTGTGTGTGTGTGTGTGTGTGTGTGTGTGTGTGTGTACACACAGTTTGTTTTTCTTTATGTTCCCCTAAACCAGCATGTCAATCTACTGTCCCCCATAGTACAAAAGTCGACATTCTATGCGAGAAATAAATATTCCAAACGTAGTCTGGAACCGTTTTGGGTTGCAATAGAGTCCAAATTAATACAACCACTTGAATCAAAACTTTTGTTATGCAATGTGGCTGATGCAACAGATCAGAACATTTAGCTTAAAATGTTGATAAACTATTAGGCTTTTTCTTCACATTATAGCAATGCACATTACAGAGATGCACACGGTAGTAGGCTATAACCCATTATCTAAAGTGACCGCAAATGCAATTATCCATGTGATGCTTTTATTATAAAGGGGGGAAAATGCATGTCGTCTATGCACTTAAATAGCAAATGGAGAAAGCTTTTCCAATTGTTCATTTTCATGCCAGACAGATAGGCTATTCCTGTTGTAAATGAAGCAATGTGCTTATTATTAGGAAAGTTGATATATATATATACACACACACACACATACATACATACAGTGCCTTGCGAAAGTATTCGGCCCCCTTGAACTTTGCGACCTTTTGCCACATGTCAGGCTTCAAACATAAAGATAATCATTTTGCACGCCCAATTTTTCAGTTTTTGATTTGTTAAAAAAGTTTGAAATATCCAATAAATGTCGTTCCACTTCATGATTGTGTCCCACTTGTTGTTGATTCTTCACAAAAAAATACAGTTTTATATCTTTGTTTGAAGCCTGAAATGTAGCAAAAGGTCGCAAAGTTCAAGGGGGCCGAATACTTTCGCAAGGCACTATATATATATATATATAATTTGACTAAAACAGAGTGAGGATCCCATCATTTTTCTATAGGCTAGGCCTACTATCTATCTATCTATATATATATATATATATATATATATATAGTAGGCCTAGCCTATAGAAAAATGATGGGATCCTCACTCTGTTTTCTCTCACAATTGCATAGCCTATATAAATGTTGCGCAACATGAGCTCTTGGGCTCTCAGTAAGTGTTTGATTAGATTTTGCATTGATGTCAGTGACTAGAGGGGCAATGGAGCGCTAGCTTGTTTTGGTAGGCTACTAATGACCAGCATCAGCGCTTGGAGAAGCCTAATTATCGTGACTAAACGGTCACATGGAATTTGACTACCTTCACGACTCGTGACCGCCGGTGTGGCGGTAGTACGGTCACCGTAACAGCCTTAGTCACAACACTGAAGTGAAAGGGGCCTCCAAGTCTTTATATTTACCACCTGGTTCCTGTTTCAGTAATAATGAAATCAGACCTTGTTGAGTGTCTGATAACCACTCCAATAAAAATAGTAGATTAAAACATGCTTACACTGGTCCCCTGAGTACATCAACAAAGGATTGGTATACCTCCACTGGTATGCCATCCAGCCCCAGACTTAAAGGCTATAATTGCATCAAGAAGTTCCTCTGTAATTTGGCCTTCGCATGAGTCTTTCCGTACATTTTTACATTCTTAATAGAAGAAGCAAAATCGATTCAAGTACTTTGCTTCTTCTTTTGAAAATATTGTTTGTTGAACTAAGTTTCATGAAATACTTTTTGGTGGCATTTCTATGACGAAGATAACTCATTCTGTGTGTCTCTGGAACCATTTTGTATTTTGCCGTCTGTCTGTGGACTCACTCTTCACCTAGTGGTGTTTATTTACTGCCGTCGTAACGTCCTCTCCTCCTCCAGGTATCAGAGCGACAGATTTCTTCGGCTCGTTCTTCATGAGCAACACGACAGACGTGGAGCTGGCAGGCCTGGACTGTGACAAGACTGTCACCGTGGAATTCCGCCACGACGACAAGCTCAGCGAGGACACCGGCGCGCTCATGCAGTGTGCGGTGTTGTACACCAGCTGTAGTGGTCAGCGGCGTCTGCGGGTCCACAACATGGCGGTCAACTGCTGCTCCCAGCTCGCCGACCTCTACCGGAACTGCGAGACGGACACAATCATCAACTTCTTCTCCAAGTACGGTCAGTATCACACGCTCACTATCTGTCTATACAGCTGTGAAATTGTGTAGTATGTTTCGAGATTGTTACTAAGAGAAAGAATGTATAAAGATCAGCAGGGGTCCAATCACCGAACACCTACTTTAGGTGTGAGATACTGTAGATTTGATTGATACCAGTAGGATTCAAATCAACTTAAGGTCTTTATGTCCGGAAATTGAAACCAATGGTCCTTTTCTCTCTGTGTGTAGCGTACCGTAGCATATTGAACACCCCCACCAAGACAGTGAGAGACACCATGGTGAACCAGTGTGCCCAGATTCTGGCCTGCTACCGCAAGAACTGTGCCAGCCCCTCGTCTGCCGGACAGGTCGGTCACTCGCGAGCGCGCACACACACACCCAATTGGACAAGTCAGTGACACACACCCCATACACACGCACGATACACACATTCCCCCCCGACACCATTCAGACACTGTCACATACATACACAAACACTATACATTCACCCCATTACCACCCACACACTGCAGTCAGTCTCTCACACAAATCAACGCCTGAAAAATGTACACACTCAATCACTTCCCCTCTCTCCTTTTGTAGCTGATCCTACCAGAGTGTATGAAGCTGCTGCCGGTCTATCTGAACTGTGTGTTGAAGAGTGACGTGCTGCAGCCGGGAGCTGACATCTCATTGGACGACAGAGCCTACCTGAGACAGCTGCTCAGCTGTATGGACGTATCCGAGAGCCACATCTTCTTCTATCCCCGCCTACTGCCCCTGGTGAGAGGCCCTGCTCTCCAACTCGCTCTCTTTCTGTCTCTCGAATTCACTTCAATCAGCCTCTTTTGGCATGACAAGGCACCATCTTACTTTGCTGAAGCAAACATGTAAGAACATATTACATTCATGTGAAATCGGTTTGTTAAATCGTGTGTTAATCAATTACCTTTCCATCTCAGGTGAAGTTGGATGGAGGGTCGTTGCCAATGGCAGTGCGTAACTCAGAGGAGCGCCTGTCGAAGGGCGGAGTCTACCTCCTGGAGACAGGGCTCCACCTCTTCCTGTGGGTGGGAGCCAATGCTCAGCAGGAGCTGCTTAGCAACATCTTTGGAACGCCCACCTTCAGCCAGATAGACCCCAACATGGTGAGACACACACACACACACACACACACAGACTTCAGCCTCTTACAAATCATTGTCTTGATTTGAAGTGTGTGGGTGTGTTGCTTTCTCCTAAATGTGTGTGTTGTGTTCCAGACGAGTCTGCCGGAGCTGGACAACCCGTTCTCCCAGAGACTCCGAGAGATCATTGACTCCTTCAGGTCACAACGGTCACGATACATGAAGGTCAGACTCTACTACCTCTCTCTTTCTCTGTCTCTCTCTCTCCTTTCTTCCCCCTGTATCTTTCCATCTCAATTTGTTTTGTCAGGGAACAATACTGAGACCAAAACAGTCACGTTGCAACCGTTTGACTTGGCAGTGCAACACACATTTTTAATTGGCACCCGTTACACCTTTTGTGAGACTAACTACCACATGGACACACTTCATGCATGTGTTTGTTTGGATAAAGCTGTCTTATTTAATGCATGACAACTGAAATCTTTTAACTAATTTCTACCAGCATGTCATCTGTACAACTAGAGGCAGAAAAACTCTAGGTCACCTTTACTCCACACACAGAGATGCATACAAAGCTCTCCCTCCATTTGGCAAATCTGACCATAACTCTATCCTCCTGATTCCTGCTTACAAGCAAAAACTAAAAGGAAGTACCAGCGACGCGGAGTGATCAAACGGGCAACGTGTCAATACAGAACTAAGTTTGAATCGTACTACACCGGCTCTGATGCTCGACGGAGGTGGCAGGGCTGGCATAACAATCACAAATTACAAAGGGAAAACCATCTTGCGAGCTGCCCAGTGACGTGAGCCTAACAAACAAGCTAAATGCCTTTTTTATGCTCGCTTCAAGGCAAGCAACAACGACCCATGTATGAGAGCTCCAGCTGTTCTGGACGACTGTGTGATCACGCTCTCTGTAGCCAATGCAAGTAAAACCTTTAAACAGGTTAACAGACGGATTACCCTGATGCGTACTCGGAACATGCTCTGACCAGCTGGAAAGTGTCTTGAACTTGCCAACTTCTCCCTGACCCCGTCTGTAATACCTACATATTTCAAGCAGACCACCATCGTCCGTGTAACCAAGGTAACCTGTCTAGATGACTATCGCTCAGTAGCACTCGCATCTGTAGCCATGAAATGTTTTGAAAGGCTGGCCATCCCTTACATCAACACCATCATCCTAGACACCTGAGACCCAGTCCAGTTCACGAACCACCAATGACGCAATGTCTATTACACTCCACACTGCCCTTTTCCACCTGGACAAATGGAACACCTACGTGAGAATGCTGTTCATTGACTACTCAGCGTTGACTACACCGTAGTGCCCTTCAAGCTCAGGGCCCTGGGACTGACCACCTCCCTCTGCAACTGGATCCTGTACTTCCTGACTGGTCGCCCCCAGGTGGTGAGGGTAGGCAACAACACATCTGCCACGCTGACCCTCAACACGGGGGCCCTTCAGGGTTGTGTTCTTAGTCTCCTCCTGTACTTCCTGTTCACCCATGACTGTGTGGCCGCGCACGACTCCAACACCATTAAGTTTGCCAACATTCACGACGGTGGGAGGCCTGATTGACGATGATGAGACAGCCTATAAGGAGGTAGTCAGAACACACCATCGTGAAGAGGGCACGACAATGTCGCTTCCCCCTCAGGAGGCTGAGAAGATTTGGCACGGGCCCTCAGATCCTCAAACAGTTCTACAGCTGCACCATTGTAAGCTTCTTGACTGGCTGCATCACCACTTGGTATGGCAGCTGCTTGGCGTCCGACCTCAAGGCGCTGCAGAGGATGGTGTGTACGGTCCTGTACATCACTCGGGCCGAGTCTGGGACCAAAATGCTCCTGAACAGCTTCTACCCCCCCAAATCAGAAGACTGTTGAACAGTTAATCAAATGGCTACCTTTTTATTTTGCACCGACTATGCACACTCACTAAACTTGACCCACACACACACTACGCTGACACTCCATCACACACACACACACTGCGCTGACACTCCATCACACACACACGCACTACGCTGACACTCCATCACACACACACGCACTACGCTGACACTCCATCACACACACACACTACGCTGACACTCCATCACACACACACACACTACGCTGACACTCCACACACACACACTACGCTGACACACACGTGCACATTTTTCTTTTTAACTCTGCATTGTTGGGAAAGGGATCATAAGTAAGCATTTCACTGTGAAGTCTACACCTGTTATGTCCTGTGCATGTGACAAATAAATTAGATTTAGATTGTATTTAGTCAGGCAATGCTCGCATTATGCAGATTAAAATTACAAGTGTCAATGCATAATACTGTTGGTAAGTCCTATTAAAACCAGCATTATTATTAGTAGGAACGCATGCAATTTGAGTTGTATTTTTTTTCTCTGTAGGCTATTACAACATTTAAATATAAAATGTAGGACCTTAAATTACAAATCAATGAATCAAATGTATTTATAAAGCCGTTCTCCACATCAGCAGTTGTCGCAATTAAGTGCTTGAAAAAGTTTTAAAGTCCTTGAATTTGACCTGCCAATGTCTGTATGAACCCTGTATAGGCTACTTGCCCAAGCCCTGCAAATGAATAATACAATCACAGGCTATTGAAATGATGCATCATTCTCTTTCCTGTAAGATCTTTAAAAAATGTATTCTGGCCAGTAACTTTGTTGGCACTGGCCCGGGTGTGTCACTAGTAAATTTGAATGAATGTTGAGCCCTGCGTGTTGCGAGTGTCTACTACGTTGTGAAGCCGTTAGCGATGCTAATGATAGCCTGACCGTTTTCAGGGAGATGGAAAAAGCACTTAAAAGGTAACTACAAAGTAGCCTATGCATCCCTGGCAGATTCAGGATGATTTGCATCATCCAGTCACCGTTTGTTTTGACATCGCCACAAGTGCCCTACAGAAACATCACGTCATTGAATTAAAGGGTAACGACACTGGAATGGCTATATTTTCCCCAGACCTAAAAAATGGTCCCCTGATGTGGTTTAAGCATTGTTGTGGACTTAGAACGTCCAATTTAGTTGTTTTTTTTCTATTAAAGTGAGATTTGAAAGTGAAAACATGAAGAAACATGAAGAAAAAAGAGGACTATCAGTCCTCCCTAGTTTAATGATTTTTTCGAAGTAGTTTTTTTTCTTCTGACCTCTAGAGGATTTAGCAGAAAAGAACACATGGCAATAACGCAATACATTTGACACTTTATTTTACGCCGCTCTTTGCTGTTACAGTAAATCAATGTAAGAACACAGGTTAAAAGATGATAGCCAGGTTCTGGAAGGAATGCAGGCACATTATGGGCGACAGGCTCATTGTCATCAATCGTCATTATCGACTAAATCATGTGCTTCTGCCATTGCTTGCTCTTTGGGGTTTTAGACTGAGTTTCTGTATAAAGCACTTTGTGACATCTGCTGTAAAAAGGGCTTTATAAATGAATTTGATGTGCGTGTGCCACCAACTAGAAATTGTAAGTGGAGATACCTGGTTGTAGTACAGAAGCATAAGGTGTGTGTGTGTGTGTGTGTGTTAACATCTCTTTCTCTCTCCACACATGTCTGTAGTTGATGGTGGTGAAGCAGGAGGACAAGGCGGAGCTAATCTTTAAGCACTTCCTGTGTGAGGACAAGAGCACCAGCGGAGGAGCTTCCTATGTCGACTTCCTGTGTCACATGCACAAGGAGATCCGCCAGCTACTCAGCTAGGGCCCTGATTTCTGACCCTTCAAACCTGACCCCGGCACCTCTCAACCCCCCCCTGATGCGCTTTATCTTTTATTTACCTAATAAACTTAACCCCTCCCCCTCTGTCAGCGAGAGGCCGGAGACGTATACACAGCCTCGTGGCAGATTCCGTGTGTTTGTCCTCATACGACTCTACTATTCCAAACGTCAGGCTCTAAAACAGCTGGAGCTGATCCACTGGCCAATGGAAGTGTGTGTGTGTATTTTGTGAGTGTGTTTGTGAGGGAGAGAGTTGCTGTTGATTGTAGTAGGTGTTCTGTCTAACACTAGCACTGAAAGGCTGTTGTGGGTGTACCGGCCACTGGTAGAAACTCTTTTTGTATGATTCAGACCCAGTAGAGCTGAAGATGACAAACTATACATGACATGAAATAAATGTTTTTTTTTTTCCATCTCTAGAATTATTTTTCTATTTGTCTTATTCTCTCTCCCTCAGACATGGCCTCGTGTGTGTGCGCTGACTTACAAACACTACTGAGGCAATAGGAGAGCGGGAGGAGTATATAGAGATCTGTGATTGAGGTTAAACTCCCAATAAAAGTCTATGCATCTAATCATCCAGAGGCACGGGGTTTGAATGTTCCCACTATGACTCACACAGTATAGACTGTTTGGTTGAGGTGTGTGTGTGTGTGGGTCATGTTGTTTTACTAACGTGTGTATCAGCTTGACACCATTCTCTGACATGATGCCTGTTTGTCTTCCTGTCTTGTGAAGGGAAGGAGTAACTGGCTGTGCTTCTCAAAATTGAGGTCAGTCCGAGAAAGTGTGATGAGAATAATGTTGGGCAGAGTCATGTTCCGTAGGCACGAAAACAGGTGAGAACTATTTGAAACGGGGGGAGGGAGTACTTTTGTTTTTAGTTTCCGTAGCAGAATGTTTTTGCTACGTGTTTTTGCTGAACATGACCCTGTGCTCTACACACAGCTGTGTCCGAGTTGTCCCACACTGCGGACGGTCTGCTATAGAACCTTGGTTCGTTTACACATATAACCTACGTCTATAACCTGTACAGAATTAAATCCTCCGGTTTTTAAACACCTGTGTCAAATGCTGTGGTTTGTCAGTCCTCTCCGTCGCCGCTCACACAAAAGCTCTGTGTGTGTGTGTGTGTGTGTGTGTGTGAGAGAGAGAGGGTGAATGTGTGGGGTTCTGGAGGCAGATCCTGGTGAATTTCTCTAAAGGAAAAGAGGGATCCGTCGATACATCCTGACTTTTGCATTGGTTTTCGTTCTCGTGTCTTAACACAAGTGTTGCTGCCCTCTTCTCTGACCCATCTCTCTGTTGAATGGACTTTCTTTCTGACTGACCGTGATCTGACCGTTTTCCTTTTCTGTGTTTTTGTCATTGCCTCCTGGACTGTTAATAAAGTTATTGAATCACCATGCCATGCTTCTCCCATCCCTGCTCTCATTGGCTTGTTGGTACTATGGTTACAGTAAGGGACTTTCTCCTAGCCAAACTGTTTGTCACTCATAAATTGCACCTGATAAGACTGCCCAAAAGTAGTGCACCATATACAGTTGCAGCCAAATATATTGACACCCTTGAGCTTTTCTTAAATAATTCACTATTCTAAAATATTGGATGAACCCTTAAACATTTTTTTCAAAGTCTACTTAAGTTGTTGGCAACCCGGAGATGGTATTTGCTTGCACAGCCTTTGGCCAAGAACTGCAGACAAACTTTTCTTGTAACATCAATGTGCTTGATGCGCCTTACTACGAGAAATGTGTCCCACTCTTCAGCGGCAAACTGTTGCTGGAGGGATGCCCTCCACCAACTGCTGCTTTCGGCTCTCACCATAGATTTAGATGTGGACTCTTGGCGGGCCACTCTAGAGCAGTCCAGCGTTTCTTCTTGAACCATTCCTGGGTACTTTTTGATGTGTGTTTGGGGTTGTCTTGCTGGAAGATCCACAGCCTTCAATGGAGACTCATGTTTTTGGACAGGGTTGAACATTGGACTCAACACCAGATATTCTGCTGATTTCAAGATGCCTTTGCTCACGTTTTAAGGCCCCTAGTACCAGAGGCAGAAAATCAACCCCACAGTATTACCAAACCACCCCCATGTTTGATTGTGGGGAGGGTGTTATTTTCATTGAATGCATCATTTGGTCATTGTAAACACTGCTCTGATCTGTGTTGTCAAAGAACTCTAATTTTGTTTCCTTTGGCACAGAACATTTTCCACAGGCTTTAGATTTGTTTTAGAGGGATTTTGAGAAGTTCAGCAGGAGGAACTTCCTATGTCTACCAACGATCAAATGAAACATTCAAGAAAATAACACCCTCCCTACATTCAAACATAGGGAAGGTTTGATAATGTTGAGTTTCTTTGCTGTCTCTGGTACATACGCAAGACATCATGAAAACAGCAGATTACCAAGGTGTTTTGGGGGTGAAATATTCAACCCAGTGTCCAAAAACGGGGTCTCTGTTGGAGGATGGAGTGGCCAGCGAAGAGTTCAGATCTAAATCGCATCCATAAATCACATCTATGGCGAGAGCTGGAAAAAGCAGTTGGTGTTGGACACCAGCTGAAGACTGGGACAAAGTGCTTGTAAAAAGGTGCAGCAAATCATTTGCAGTTATTTTTGCCAAAAGCTGTGCAACCAAGTACTAGCTACTGTGGAGCCAATGATTTTGTCCATGCCAATGGTTTTAAGTTTACCATTTTTAATTTAGAAAATAATGTTTAAGTAAAATGGTTCTGTAAAGTTGCTTTTTCCAATTTCAAGTTATTTGAAAAATATAAATTCCCTATTTTAGAAGTGTCAATCCGTAAACTCAAATTATTGGGACCGTGAACATTTTTGTTGTTTTGGCTTTGTACTCCAGCACTTGGGATTTGAAATGATACAATGACTGAGGTTAATGTGCAGACTGACAGCTTTCATTTCCATCCATATCTGGTGAACCTTTTAGAAATTACAACACTTTTGTACATAGCCCCCCCCCCCCCCCCCCTATTTTAGGGGATAAAAAAAAAATGGACAAATTCACTTGTGTGTTCGAGTAGTCAAAATGTTAGTATTTGGTCCCATATTTTCCAAGCATGCAATGGTTACATCAAGCTTGTGACTCTACACATTTGTTGGATGCATTTGCTGTTTGTTTTGGTTGTGTTTCAGATTATTTTTGTATCCAATAGAAATTAATGGGAAATAATGTATAGTCATTTTGGATTCCATGTGTGTTATGTCATAGTTTTGATGTCTTCACTATTATTCTGCAATGTAGAAAATAGTAAAAATAAAGAAAAACCCTTGAAAAGAACAAAAGGGGGATACCTAGTCAGTTGTCCAACTGAATGTATTCAACTGAAATGTGTCTTCCGCATTTAAACCAACCCCTCTGAATGAGTAGGTGTGTCCGAACTTTTGAATGGTACTCTACATATAAGTGAATTTGTCCCAATACCTTTGCTCTCCTAAAATAGGGGGGGGACTATGTACAAAAAGTGCCGTCATTTCAAAACGGTTCACCCAATATGGATGAGAATACCCTAAAACGAAATCTGACAGTGAGCTTTAGCCTTGTATTCATTGTATCATATCCAAAGTGCTGGAGTACAGAGCCAAAACAACCTAAAATGAGTCACTGTCCCAGTACCTTTTCGAGCTCACTGCATTTGGCCGCAACTGTATAGGTAACAGATGGGTGAAAGGTCAGGCAGAGCACTGCTACTAAAGCCAACACTAGTCCAGGACCAGGTGGAGCTAATAAACAATGTTGCAGAAGAATAGTACAAATAGAATAGTGCTTGTTTAAAAGTATGCACTTTAATCCAATTACCATTCATTTATCATCACATTATCAGTCAGGTCTAGAGTGGTTTAAAGCACATATGTGAATATAGGTTTAGGGGTTACGTCATCTGCTGTATGTTACACACACAAAAACGTGTGATCTCCCTGAAGTCTCAGGTGTTCCTCCAGGGAGGCTACTCTCTACCTGACACGGGGACACTGACGAGTCCACCCAGCCTAGCCTAAACCCTGGATAGAATGGCTCCGTGGATGTGGAGTGGAACGTGTGCAGGTGGGTCAGTGTGTTAGAGGAGACACTGTAGAAGGACAGAGTGCCAGCCGGCCAGTCTAGATAACCACCCCCTCTCTCTCTAACAGAGTAGGAGTGTATGTCAGTGCTCTTGTCATTGTGCCATGTAGTGTAACTGTCATTAGAGCAGTTCAGACTCCAGGACACAGCGTTTCACCCAAAACCAGCAGTCATGTCCCTCTCCTCTCCTTCTGATCCCACTCCACTCTGTCTCCCAATAGCAGCGCACAGTCAGACCCTCTCTACACAGCAGCTTCCTCCAGCAGTCAAATCTCTCTGGGTGATCAGGAAACGGCTGCTCTTTCCCTCACATCACCTTCCTGTTCTCTGCAGACAGCGAGAGCTCTCTGTGTGCTGTGTTTGGGTCCAGTCTGAGGTCATGGGTATCTGGGAGAGGAAAAAAAAGAAACTCATAGTAGAATATCACACCCATACTGTACATACATGTCTGTGGTCCTGGTCTGATCCTGAACTCAGCGCAGTACGACACACTGTCGGAGAGAGAGGCAGTAAAACAGGGCTGGGATTCACACAGTCTCACTCAATCCTTTTTTTTTACACATTAATTCTTTCCTAAGTTTCATTAGTTTACAGTGTGGATCTTCCAGTACAGCAGAGGGAAGCTTCACTCCTGAGTCTCCTGGGTGATTGTAGCTCAGGTCCCGCTCTCTCAGGTGTGAGGGGTTGGAATTGAGAGGGGAGGCCATAAAACCACATCCTTCCACTGTGAAAGTACAAAGTGAAAACCTATAAACAAAAAGAGAAAACCGTTTAACATTTTAGCTGCCTCTAAAAGTGGTGATAAGCAAATATTACATTTATATATGTTTTCTACCAGTATAACCAGAGTGTTTATAAAACACTCACCTTACTATCACCAGTTTACTGTCTGGACTGCCCAGTGTTTACAGTTTACTGTCTGGACTTCCCAGTGTTTACAGTATACAGTGCCCAGTGTTTACAGTGCCCAGTGTTTACAGTTTACAGTCTGGACTGTCCAGTGTTTACAGTTTACAGTCTGGACTGCCCAGTGTTTACAGTTTACAGTCTGGACTTCCCAGTGTTTACAGTGCCCAGTGTTTACAGTTTACAGTCTGGACTGCCCAGTGTTTACAGTTTACTGTCTGGACTGCCCAGTGTTTACAGTTTACTCTCTGGACTCCCCAGTGTTTACAGTATACATTGCCCAGTGTTTACAGTGCCCAGTGTTTACAGTTTACAGTCTGGACTGCCCAGTGTTTACAGTTTACAGTGTCCAGTGTTTGCAGTTTACAGTCTGGACTGCCCAGTGTTTACAGTTTACAGTCTGGACTGCCCAGTGTTTACAGTTTACAGTCTGGACTGTCCAGTGTTTACAGTTTACAGTCTGGACTGCCCAGTGTTTACAGTTTACAGTCTGGACTGCCCAGTGTTTACAGTTTACAGTCTGGACTGCCCAGTGTTTACAGTTTACAGTCTGGACTGCCCAGTGTTTACAGTTTACAGTGCCCAGTGTTTACAGTGCCCAGTGTTTACAGTTTACTGTCTGGACTGCCCAGTGTTTACAGTTTACTGTCTGGACTGCCCAGTGTTTACAGTATACAGTGCCCAGTGTTTACAGTTTACTGTCTGGACTTCCCAGTGTTTACAGTATACAGTGCCCGGTGTTTACAGTGCCCAGTGTTTACAGTTTACTGTCTGGACTGCCCAGTGTTTACAGTTTACTGTCTGGACTGCCCAGTGTTTACAGTTTACAGTCTGGACTGCCCAGTGTTTACAGTTTACAGTCTGGACTGCCCAGTGTTTACAGTTTACAGTCTGGACTGCCCAGTGTTTACAGTTTACAGTCTGGACTGCCCAGTGTTTACAGTTTACAGTCTGGACTGCCCAGTGTTTACAGTTTACAGTGCCCAGTGTTTACAGTTTACTGTCTGGTCTGCCCAGTTTTTACAGTTTACAGTCTGAACTGCTCAGTGTTTACAGTTTACTGTCTTGTCTGCCCAGTGTTTACAGTTTACTGTCTGGACTGCCCAGTGTTTACAGTGTGGACTTGCCAGTCCAGAAGAGAGCAGCTTCACCCCTGAATCCTACAGGTCATTGTCACTCATGTCCATCTCTCTCTAGTGTGAGGAGTACTAAGAGCTGAGGCCAATGCTCCACAGCATCTCTCTGTGAGTTTGCGTCGATTCAGCCTAAGAAATATAATGGATAAACTCAACTCTTAACCTGACTAAACTGAAAGAGTGAGAAGAGTGTGCAGTGTCTGTTGATGTGATCTGAGGTATTGCTGTTGATTTTGTACTCACATGGCTGTTCTTTGATTACCGGCAGCAGCCTCAGAAGACCCTCCTCTGATCTGGAGTATTTCTTTAGGTCAAACTCACCCAGCTCCTCTTCTGAAGTCAGCAACACAAAAAACAGTGCTGACCACTGTGCAGGTGACAGTTTGGCTCTAGATAGACTTCCTGAGCTCAGGTGGCTTTGGATCTCCTCCACTAGAGAATGGTCATGTAGTTCATTCAGACAGTAGAATAGATTGATGCATCTTTCTGGAGAGGGATTCTCATTTGAAATGATCTTTGATGGGCTTGACTGTTTCCTTGTTGGGCTGTGATCTGATTATCCTCTGAGTTAGCAATGGAAAACTCTGAATGGAAAATGTTTAAAAAAAGGATTGCTGTTTGGCTAATAGATTCACATGATCACTGAAGAATGTGAGAAACACATACAGAGCAGCCATAAACTCCTGAGTACTGAGATGGACAAAGCAGAAAACCTTTCCCTGGCACAGGGTTGGTTCCTCACTGAAGATCACACTCCTGAGTACGCAGACGCCTCCCTGACGTTTATGCCACACTCTTTCAAGTATTCCTCATAGAAGATCAGGTTGCCTTTCTCCAGCTGTTGGAAAGCTGGAGTTTTTCCCAGGGACTTGATGCTTTTTCTCATCGAGTCAGGGCCAAGGTTTCCTCTTCTGTGAAGCATATGACTCATGTCTTTCTCTTGAAATACCAGGAAATGTGAGTACATCTCTGTCAGGGTCTTGGGCGTCTCTCCACTCTCTGCTTTTACCAGCTTGTTCTCCAGAAAGGTGGCTGCGATCCAACAGAGTACAGGTATGTGGCACATGATGTAGAGACTTCTTGATGTCTTTATGTGTGTGATAATTCTGCTGACCAGGTTCTCATCACTGATTCTCTTCCTGAAGTACTCCCCCTTTTGTGGGTCATTGAACCCTCTTACCTCTGTCATCTGGTCAACACACTCAGGAAGGGATCTGATTGTCTGCTGCAAGTCGGGAGGTTATCCAAAGTTGAGCAGAGGGAAGCAGAGGTTTGTTAGCAGTACGTCCACTGAGGTTGACTCGGTTCTATCAAACAATACGTCATTGTTGTGGAAGTCTAGAGGAAGTCGACACTCATCCAGACCACCGAACACAAATAAAACCTGATACTTCTTGTAGTTTGATATCTCTGATTCTTTTGTTTCCTTAAAAATCAGTAGAGAAGCTCATCAAATTCAGCTGTCGAAAAGAAAGAGGAAATATCAACTGTAGATCTTGATTGGCTTTTCCTTCAGCTCAGTCCAGAATGAACTTCTGCACTGAGACGTTGTTCCCGATGCCAGCAACTCCCTTTTTGTCAGAACAGTTCTGATAGGTTGATCTTGTCCAGGTGAATGGTTGAAAGATGTCATTGCATTGGATTGGTGTTTCTTGTGTTGCTGGTCTCCTGGATGCTGTCTCAATCTGTCTCACCTCATGTTCATTATTGAGCTTTGTACGTCTGTAGACCATGTCGTGGCAGAATCAGAATTAGTTAGGTAACATTGATAAATAAGATGTTTTATCTACATAATAATGCTTATGTGAGATATGTCATTAGAATGTCTTCTTTTGGATAATACTGTTGGCAGTTGCATTTTCCTCTTTCTTCTCCAGGGAAAAGTCACTTGGGGCCCAGAGAGGGGAGAGGTCAGGCTTGTCTTTTATCTGTCTTGTAATAGGCAGAATATCAGAAAGGGAGAAGTCAGAATTGAACAGTGTCTTCCAATGTATCAGTTAAACCATGTGAAGGGCTCCACAATGTCTGTGTGCCAGTCACTCCCCTCTGTGAGTTTATCCAGGGGGGGGTGTATTTGAGATGGGAGTATCTAGAATTGACAATTGATATATGCCATTGGATGAGGTAATGTTTTGGTACTAAGAAGTACCAGGAACGAGATTACAATCTCGGTTTAGGAGACCAAACTGAACAATAATTTATAGCTAATGCTATCTGGCTATGGGATACTCCTCTTTCAAGTAAAAGGCACTTTGTGAAGTTCCTAAGATCTGTGGGGGGTGGATCTTTGCTATAAAAGATCTCAGTTGCCATTTTGTAAGCACTCTCAGAGAATTAATTTATAGACACTGAATTGATCTGAGAGTCACAGGGCTATGGTGAAGCTCATTAAATTAAAATATGAAGTTTATGTATAACTCTGACTGGTGTGTGGTTTGTAACTCTCCTTATTTAGTAATACAGGAAATTTCCACGACAACCAGTGGCGATTTGTTGGGGGAGCCTTGTCTGGCAGCGAAATAGTCAATTTAGCCTTATTTACTGCCTTTTTTTAAAACATAGCTGGTATGGCTGACTTGCTTAAACAAATGTGGCTTCTACTGACAATTGACATGTGCAAACTATGGCATAAGGGAACAATGAGCGGATAAGAGGCAATCCGTCATTTTGATTAAGACATTAATGAGCGAGCTAAGATGGACGTAGTCAATAACTTTGTTCAGCACTTTTCAAATGTACAGCGACATAATTCAGAACATGGGCCATTCTTACAATATTCTCTCTGTATACCAAGTAGGATAAATAAAGTGGGCATATGAGCAGACATTGAAAGCTCTTACAATATTAAATGTCATTTCAATAAAACAGGCTATAGGCTACATGTGCACCACCAAGTCAGAACAGTAGGCTAAGTTATGAGGGGCTTTCTAACTAAGATTTTAAAAGTACGATTTTGACATGATCAGTCCAATCAAAGCTACGGTAGATATAATGTGATTTGACGTAATTTTATTTGTAGCCAATGACCTTGAGCCTTCTTGGATGGACACTTCTAATGTAAATATATGGCAGCACCCAAGGGGCTTGAATTTTCGAGCTCTCCCCGTAGATTTTGTGGTGACGTAGTCTCCCCATGAGTGACAGAACACTGAGCCAATCACAGCGCAACTAGAGAACATTACCAACCCCTACACTCCGTATTTCCCTTTGGGTGCCCCACGACAACAGAAAATACTGAGCTAGGCTGAAACACCTGCATTTTGGAGCTGCCTTACTCAAAAAAACAAAAAAAGAGACCATGTTAGTATGCAGCTTTATTAACTCAATGATTTTTTTCAGACATTGTTTGCAAACTGATATATGACAGGTATGTGACATGCAAAACAGGCTTCAAACACACAGTAGAACCTCCTTTTCAGATTGAGTTTGAGTTTTAGTTGGCACCTCTCCATGTATGTAAAATGTGTATGTAAAATGTATATGTAAAATGTATGTACATGTAGCAGAAAAGCTGTAAATAAATAAAAAATGTTAAAACGTGTGTCATCCCTGATGGGTTAAAATATATATTTAAAAAAATAATAATACAAAAGTTGGCACCTCTAGATTCGCTCATCTGGTAAAATAAACAAGTGACAAACAGAGTATAAAAAGGTTCCTGTGTATGTAAAATAGATGGTTCTGTGGATTATCCTGTAAATAACCCACTCAAACTGAAACCGTTTGGAGACTGCAGTATAATAATGCAGGTTTAGGGTGTGGCGGATGAATCAGAATTCGTTGGGTAACGTTGATAAATAAGATGTTTTATTTATCTAATATGCTTATGTGAGATACTTGTCATTAGAATGTCTTCTTTTGGACTATAGTGTTGGCAGTTGCACTTTTTTCTCAGCTGGGGCTCAGTCACTTGGGGCTCAGTCATTCGGGGCCCAGAGAGGGGAGAGGTCAGGCTTGTCTTTAGTATGTCACTCGTGCTATGCAGAATATCAGAAAGGGAAGAGGACAGAATGGAACATTGTCTTCCTATGTGAATGTATCTGTTAAACCATGTGAAGGGATGGCGTGATTAAGGGGGAACCAATTACTTGTCTCCACAATGTCTGTGCGCAAGTCACTCCCCTCAGTGAGCTTGTCCAGGAGTGGGGTCAAGAGGGGATTTACTTGAGATGGGAGTATCTAGAATTGACAATTGAGTTATGCCTTGGATGAGGTAATGTTTTTGTACTATGAAGTACCAGGAACGAGATTTGAACCTCTTAGAGACCAAACTGAACGATAATTTATAGCGAATGCTATCTGGCTATGGGAAAAAAGTATTTCTTTGTGAACTGTTCCTAAGATCTGTGGTTCGTCATGTAAGTTGAGAGGGGTGTATCTTGGCTATAGAAGATCTTTCTACTCTTCTGTAGGCACTCTCAGAATTCATTATTGACACATAATTGATCTGAGAATCAAAAGGGCTATGGTAAAGCTCATATTATTAAAGATGAAGTTTAAGTATAACTCTGACTGGTGTGTGGTTTGTAACTCTCCTCATTTGGTAATACAGGAAATTGCCACGACAAGGGCTGCTTGATCGTGCGCTCTCTAAATACAGGTTACTGGACAACGTTGCAATCTTGTGGTTCCTCATACCAAAATCAACTTCAGTTCCAAAGCGTTTCCCTGTTCTTACCACTGCCCGAACAACCTTCTCCATACAGATCTACAGTAAGACTTCCAAACACCCCATTCTATCTGTCTTACCGTTGTCCTCAGTCTTTACAGGAACAGGTTGAAACATGGTGAGACAGACAGGTGATGCTTTAGATTAAACAATAGGCTCTGAGAAGAGAGACAGAGAGGTGGAGAGAGGAAAGGACAAGATAAATGACTTTAAATACTTAACGCAAGGGGATTTACATTTTTAGAACTCATCAATACTTTAGAAGTATGTAGGCTGCTTACCATCTATGGAGTTGACTCTGATGTTGAAGTGAATTGGACCATCGATATAGCAGCCGGGGTGTGAAGGGGCCACAACATGGCCGCCAGTCTGAGATGTACAGGTGAGGTAGACAGGAGAGACAGGAACCGGAATTGAGGCAGCTGCTCCATCAATCTCAGCCTTTACAGAGAGAGCGAAAGAAAATAGTTTTTTTTCTCAACTCCTACACAGATTTTTCCAGCATATTTCTTTTCTCAAGCAATTACTAAGCAGTACAGGAGTGAAAGAATATGGTATACCCACCTTGGTGATCTGCCATTCACTTCTGATTCATCTTCATGATTTCCAGGGAGATCGTCATAGCTCCATCGTGGCCGTGGGAGTTCACCATGGTATCCGCGTGGTGTCTTGACTGTCGGCGTTCTCCAGATGGCCCTTGGGGATGAGATGAAGGCCATCTGGTACGTTCTGAGTCAGGTACCAGTGAAATGTCCAACCATGTGTGTGAAGTGCTCCTTCAGAGTAGCCCGTGGCAGCTCGGGGACAGGAGCAGGTGTCGCCATCGTAGAGCACAGAACACTTCAGGGACGGACATGTTCAAAACATGTTGAACTGAACGTTGTGCATCTATTCAGGCGGGTTCTCTGCAGAAATGGATCAACGATTTCTCGGTCTAGCTTCTGAAATGTCCATCACTCCTTTACTTTGCATCACTACATCTCCCTCTCTCTCTCTCTATTAGTCATCTCTTTGTTTTCTGTCTCATGCAAATGTCCTTTCGTGCCAGTGTACCAGTCAGGGAAACAGTTTCCTGTACGATGGGCTTGGTGGCGTGCTGCAGATGAAAACAGGGAGCTGTCTGTCTGTGGTTTGATGTTTGTTGCTAAAAACGGTCATTTCCCCAGACTCTACCACATTTTGTTGAATCATGGGTGCCTTTTTCATGTCCTCACATGCCCCGCAGAGCCCAACAGCTCTACCTTCTGCCATATTAGTTAAGCTAGTATCCCTCTGATAACTTCCCCACTGGGCAATTCAACGTCTATTCCATGTTGGTTCAGCGTAATTTCATTGAAATGACATGGAAACAACGTTGATTCAACCAGTGTGTGCCCAGTGGGTCCTTTGGGCTGCGGTGGCAGAATATGACACAACCTGTGTCATATTGTACTATTGAGGACCAGAGATTAGTAGAACTGTCTAACATCATCATAACCACAAATGTCATTCCTTGTACACAACGATTCAAGTGCTACTTACACAAGAAAATGGCAAAGGATCCATTTGCTCCATATTGTGGTTTGCACAAACACTGATTTTGTTTCTTTTTGGCTCATTTCATTTAAATCAATTATAGTCAAACAATTGTACACCGCGTGCAAAACATTAAAAACACCTTCCTAATATTGAGTTGTACCCCGCCCTGTTGCCCTCAAAACAGCTTCAATTCGTCGGGGCATGGACTCTACAAGGTGTCTAATGCGTTCCAGAAGGATGCTGGCCCACGTTGACTCCAATGCTTCCCACAGTCAAGTTGGCTGGATGTCCTTTGGGTGGTGGACCATTATTGATACACACGGGAAACTGTTGAGCATCAAAAACAGCAGTGTTGCAGTTCTTGACGCAAACCAGTCCGCTTGGCACCTACTACCATACACCCTTCAAAAGCAGTTAAATGTCTGCCATGCCCATTCCCCATCTGAATGGCACACAAACACAATCCATGTCTCAGTTATCTCAAGGCTGAAAAATCCTTATTTAACCTGTCTCCTCCCCTTCATCAACACTGATTTGAAGTGGATTTAACAAGTGACAAATCATTAAGGGATCATAGCTTTCACCTGGTCAGTCTGTCATGGAAAGATCACGTGTTCCTAATGTTTTGTGCACTCGGTGTAAGGGACGTTATTGTTACTCACACACACACAGCTCAGTTAGAGAGAGCGGGAGAGAGGTAGTTTCATGTTGACAGTTGAGTATTTATTATAAGCAGGCAGACAAACCGACACCCCTCCTGCTGTTACACTACATTTGGCACAGTGAAATAGTGTGACCAGGAACAATTTTACCCCGGGGTGCACATAGCATCACTACATCGCCTCTAACAGGCCTGCTATATGAACCACCTCTGTATTTAACACTGTACACTATACACAATTATTCTTAGAGAGTGTGTGGATGTGTGTGTGTGTGTACATAAAGTAGTGCACTATATAGGGAAGGGTGCGATTCCCTCCACTAGCTATTGTTGACAATTTACAAAACAGAACATAAAAAGGAAATATCAGTAGAAAAGCAGCAGGAACTGAAAGTGGTTTTGGCTGAGAGAAATGGCTTCTGGGAGTAGGGGGGGGGTACTATGAGAACGAAAGTCACAAACGCACAGACACGCACGCACACACACACACGGAGTGTGAGAGTGAGGTAGTCTGTACTACATTGATGACTACTCATCTCTGATTGGGTGAAAGTAGTTGAAATGAACCAGTGGGACGCTGACGCATAAGCAAATGAAACAAACTGTACAAACAAAACAATATTAACCAATCAAATACATCGCCAGTCAAGAAAAGAAACAATACAATACATATCCAGCCAAGAAATAAACACACCGATAAAATATATATATAATCAGGGTCAGGCGGTGCGTTTCTTTCACATTGGAGTTTGCAATTTTGGGACTATTCTATTGGTTCCTTTGTACCAGACAAACCAAATAAAGCACAACACAGGTATTTTACGAATGTATTTGACAGATGTACTTGACCCAAGGTATAGTTTTTCTCACTACAGTGGACAGTAATAATAATAGTAACCAGTAGCACTGGTCCATGCTTCAGACTTCTCTACAGACACAACACTTTGTAACCAATAAACACAGGCTTTATACAACACACCTAAACCGTAGAGTTCTCAAGTCTGTATCTCTGCACAGAAAGAGAAGCCTTTAAAGTCCTCCTGGTTGATCTGCCTGATAACAGCCTCGTCTGTGGGAGTTAACACTGGGTCTTCTCTGGTGAAGTCCTGGTCAAAGTTATTCACGTCACGCCTCGTCTTCTACAGAGAGAGAAGAGAGAGAGCAGGAGAGAGAGAGAGAGCAGGAGAGAGAGAGAGAGCAGGAGAGAGAGAGAGAGAGAGAGAGAGAGAGAGAGAGCAGGAGAGAGAGAGCAGGAGAGAGAGAGAGAGAGCAGGAGAGAGAGAGAGAAGAGAGAAGAGAGAGAGAAAGAGAAGGCGGAGTCAACCAGGAGACACGTGTTTGTGTGTGTGCAAGTGCGTGTGCTTGTGACTTACAATGCGTGGTTTGAAGGGGGGTTTGAGTCGTCTCTGCTCCAGCAGGGTCCAATCGATGTCTTTGAAGAATGAGTGTTTCTTAATGGCCTCGTCACAGCCCTGAGACAACACACACCCTAACCTCTGGGCTGGAGCCTTTGTCATAAACTACACACACACACACACACACACACACACACACACACACACACACACACACACACACACACACACACAGTAAGAGAGAGATCAGTACAGACACAAAGATGTTAGAGAGACAGAAAGAGAGAGACAGAGAAATAGAGAAAAACAGAAAGGGAGATATCTGTTCACACAGATGTAAGAGGGATGGATGGAGGGATGAGATAGACAAAGGTGTATAATGATGGAGGGATGGTACGTACAGCTCTGAGGATGGATACAGCCTCCTTGCTGAGCCAGACAGGGTAGAGGACATCGTCATGGAGGATAGACTCAAAGAGATCGTCTTCGTTGTCTGCTTCAAACGGAGGCTGGCCAGCCAACATCTCATACATTAACACTCCCAGAGCCCACCAGTCCACTGATGGACCGTACTCCAACTCCTGCAGGATCTACACACACACACACACACACACACACACACACACACACACACACACACACACACACACACACACACACACACACACACACACACACACACACACACACACACACACACACACACACACACACACACACACACCATCATCGTTATCTTTAACATCTGAGGCTCTAAAAACACCGTAGGGGGCAGAAATGTGTGTAACACTGGCTCAGCTCACCTCAGGGGCTATGTAGTCAGGCGTGCCACAGAATGTGGTGGTGGTGACTCCATTGATGATGCCCTCCTTACACATGCCAAAGTCTGCCAGCTTACAGTGTCCCTCTGCATCCAACAATATGTTATCTAACTTCAGATCCCTGAGAGAGGGAGAGAGAGAGGACATGGTTGCCACCAACAACCAAAAAACATAACACTGGTAGAACAACAGCAGTTGACACGATATAATTCTCATGTTGTGCCGGCACGTGTGGGCTGTGGTTCAAGGTCAGGGGTTAAAGGTTGGACGTTACCTGTAAATGACCCCGTTGCGGTGCAGGAACATGAGTGCAGAGGTAACTTCAGCGGCGTAGAAGCGCGAGCGAGCCTCGTCAAACTTCCTGGAGCGTTGGATCTGAAACATCAGGTCACCTCCGTTCACGTACTCCATCACGAAGAACAGACGGTCCTGGAGAAGCAGGGAGAGGGTTGGGGTGTGAGTGTATATGTGTGCGTGTAGTGTGTACCCGGGTCTGGAAGCAGCAGTAGAGCTGGCAGAGGTAGGGGTTGTGTGCGTGTGTAGTGTGTAGTGTGTACCCGTGTCTGGAAGCAACAGTAGAGCTGGCAGTGGTAGGTGTGTGTGTAGTATGTAGTGTGTACCCGGGTCTGGAAGCAGCAGTAGAGCTGGCAGAGGTAGTGGTGTGTGCGTGTGTAGTGTGTACCCGGGTCTGGAAGCAGCAGTAGAGCTGGCAGTGGTAGGGGTGTGTGTAGTGTGTACCCGGGTCTGGAAGCAGCAGTAGAGCTGGCAGAGGTAGGGGTGTGTGTAGTATGTAGTGTGTACCCGGGTCTGGAAGCAGCAGTAGAGCTGGCAGAGGTAGGGGTGTGTGTGTGTAGTGTGTACCCGGGTCTGGAAGCAACAGTAGAGCTGGCAGAGGTAGGGCTGTGTGTAGTGTGTAGTTTGCACCCGGGTCTGGAAGCAGCAGTAGAGCTGGCAGAGGTAGGGGTGTGTGCGTGTGTAGTGTGTAGTGTGTACCCGGGTCTGGAAGCAGCAGTAGAGCTGGCAGAGTTAGGGGTGTGTGTAGTATGTAGTGCGTACCCGGGTCTGGAAGCAGCAGTAGAGCTGGCAGAGGTAGGGGTGTGTGTGTGTAGTGTGTACCCGGGTCTGGAAGCAACAGTAGAGCTGGCAGAGGTAGGGCTGTGTGTGTGTGTAGTGTGTACCCGGGTCTGGAAGCAGCAGTAGAGCTGGCAGAGGTAGGGGTATGTGTAGTGTGTACCCGGGTCTGGAAGCAGCAGTAGAGCTGGCAGAGGTAGGGGTGTGTGTAGTGTGTGTAGTGTGTACCCGGGTCTGGAAGCAGCAGTAGAGCTGGCAGAGGTAGGGGGGTGTGTGTGTAGTGTGTACCCGGGTCTGGAAGCAACAGTAGAGCTGGCAGAGGTAGGGCTGTGTGTGTGTGTAGTTTGTACCCGGGTCTGGAAGCAGCAGTAGAGCTGGCAGAGGTAGGGGTGTGTGTAGTGTGTACCCGGGTCTGGAAGCAGCAGTAGAGCTGGCAGAGGTAGGGGTGTGTGACGTGTGTACCCGGGTCTGGAAGCAGCAGTAGAGCTGGCAGAGGTAGGGGTGTGTGTAGTGTGTACCCAGGTCTGGAAGCAGCAGTAGAGCTGGCAGAGGTAGGGGTGTGTGTGTAGTGTGTACCCGGGTCTGGAAGCAGCAGTAGAGCTGGCAGAGGTAGGGGTGTGTGTAGTGTGTACCCGGGACTGGAAGCAGTAGTAGAGCTGGCACTGGTAGCGGTGTGTGTAGTGTGTAGTGTGTACCCGGGTCTGGAAGCAGCAGTAGAGCTGGCAGAGGTAGGGGTGTGTGTAGTGTGTACCCGGGTCTGGAAGCAGCAGTAGAGCTGGCAGAGGTAGGGGTGTGTGTAGTGTGTACCCGGGTCTGGAAGCAGCAGTAGAGCTGGCAGAGGTAGGGGTGTGTGTAGTGTGTACCCGGGTCTGGAAGCAGCAGTAGAGCTGGCAGAGGTAGGGGTGTGTGCGTGCCAGGGCCAGGATTCGCTTCTCTGTCAGGGTGCAGTCCACATCGTCATCCTGCTGGATCACATCCTTCTTCAACACCTTCACTGCAAACACCTCCTCACTGCCTTTCAGCTCTGCTAACATCACCTGCAGAGGGAGTGGGGGGGGGGGGGAGTGAGGGGAGGGGCGAGAGAGAAAAAGAGAGACTTTACACCTCCTCACAGCCCTTAAACACCAGCTCCATCCCCATGTCCATTCTCTGTCCCTTCCTCCTCTTTCCCTCCTCCTAGGGCTGTTACGGTGGCCAGTTGAGTCACGGGAACTAGGGTTCTCCAAAACTGCACTCTGATGCCGCTGATGGTCATTAGTAGCCTACCTGACCTCGCTAATGGCCAGACGCTAATGGCCTGGTACTCAGCGCTCTATTGTCCCTCTAATCACACTGACATCAATGCAAATACAATCAAAAATCACTTCAAACACTTCATCAGAGTTTGAGTAAAATCGGATCACCTGTTGAGCAGCGAGAGCCAGCTCCTCATAGCTGGTTGATGCAATATTTCTATAGGTTATGCTATCTAATTGTGTGACAAAACAGAGTTTTGATGGCCTCCACTAAAAAGAGGAGGATCCCATCAGCTTTCTATAAGCTAGGCCTACTCTATTAATTTCTCAACTGTCCTAATATTAAGCACGTGGCTTTGCTTTACAACAGAGTAGCCTACCTTGATGGCATGAAAATGGGATGTGGGAAAAGCTATTCAAGTGCATTTTTATAAAAAATATAAAAAAAGACCTTTATTTAACTAGGCAAGTCAGTTAAGAACAAATTCTTATTTTCAATGACAGCCTAGGAACAGTGGGTTAACCGCCTGTTCAGGGGCAGAACGACAGATTTGTACCTTGTCAGCTTGGGGATTTGAACTTGCAACCTTCCGGTTACTAGTCCAATTCAATCTTGTCTACCCTGCCCTGCATACGGATGACATGTATTTTTCTCCATCAGTAAATTGGCATTGTGTTTTGTGACAAAACTGCACATGTTAGACTGGCCTTTTATTGTCCCAGCATGAGGTGCACCTGTGTAATGATCCTGCTGTTTAATCAGCTTCTTGATATGCCACACATGTCAGATGGATGTATTATCTTGGCAAAGGAGAAATGCTAACAGCAATGTAAACAAATTTGTGCACAAAATTTGAGAGAAATACACTTTTTGTGCATATGAAACACTTCTAGGATCTTTGAATTCAGCTCATGAAACATGGGACCGACACTTTACATGTTGCGTTTATATTTTTTGTTCAGTATAATTTCACACATATATTATTTAGTATATGTAAAGACAAGATTGAATTGAGAATAGTGGGTGAGAATATTTTCACATGGGAATGACGCCCAGCGTGTGTAGCCTTAAGGCCAGAAACAGCACGACCCATGGGCCTATATGTTTTGATAAGGTTTGTATCACAACTCAAGTGGCCAAATAACTCCCAAGTGTAACCTAAAGGCCTAGGAACAGGGTTGGAGGGCCCACGCATAATAGAGAGACAGGTGATTGTATACAAATGTAAGAAAGGTTTAAAATGATTATGTTTCAGTCAAACATTATATCTCTGTTTGGACTTCTTGCGGTCAATTTGCAGTCTACAAATGATTTGTAATTACAGCACCAGTCAAAGGTTTGGACACACCTACTCATTCAAGTGTTTTTCTTCATTTAGACTATTTTCTACATTGTAGAATAATAGTGAAGACATCAAAACTATGAAATAACACACATGGAATCATGTAGCAACCAAAAAAGCATTGGGGCAACCTTTCATGTGACTTTTTTCAAATCATCATTAGAGCAGCATCATGCAGCCTTAGAATGTGTTAGAATCGAAACATATAGCCCAACGTTTGTATCACAAGTAAAGTTGCATAAATAACTCTAAATGAAGCATATAGGAGGACCTGTTTCTTTGTCAACCGCTCAACACAGAATAGCTGCATGTGTGCACTACCTGAGAAAAATATCCTTTCTATTTTATTCAGCTATGTTCAATTGTATTGTTCTTACTATAAAATAATAATGCTACGGGAATTATAAGCTAATATTGTCTGCTAAATCAACTAGTGGAGCCCGTAGCCATATGGCATAGCCAGATCAGGGCCAAACATAAGAACGACTCAGAATACGCTATTTTGTTCATCTGAAATAGGCTACATTTCCTTCACATCATGTTTTCTTTAGACCTGCCTTTAGACCTAGGATCGGGATGGGCAACTCCAGTCCTCGGAGGCCTGATTTGGTGTCACACCTTCTGCCCCGGCCCCAGCTAACACACCTGACTCCAATAATCGCCTAATTATGATCTTCCGATTAGAACGCAATTAGTTTAACCGCCGGTGTCCGCTAGGGATGGGGGAAAAGTGGAGCTGCCCATCTCTGGTGTAGGCTGTATTAAATGGATTTATTACGTTGTTTTATTTAAATGTAGATGTTCAAAAGGTCTGCTTCAGTGGCTCGTAGGCTGTGTCCGCAGATGCTAAATGTGTTTATGTTCATTTTAACGGTCAATTTACCGTGAGACAGGCAGTTATTTGCATGACAGTTACCGGCTGACAAAATGTCACGACCGCCACAGACCTACGCTCCTCCCTCGCCCTCCTTCTCCTCCTCCTCACCTTCCCAAAGCTTCCTTTCCCCAGGACCTTAATGAAACTGAAGTCTTTGAGCGTCCTCTTCACTGCTCCGTTCTCCCGCGAGGTAGAGGAGGCGTAGGAGGAGGTGGAGGAGGAGGGAGAGCCTTGCATCTCTAGCGACGTCCCCTGTTGTAGCCGCTCCAACTCGGACAGCTCTGCACACGCACACACACACACACACACACACATAAAGGAAGTCAGACAACTCTGTGTCTTCGAGTATGTTTGTGACCGTGTGTGTGTGTGTGTGTTTATGTATTACCTTGCTGTGAGGGGGAGGTGAGGGGAAGCTCGTCTGAGAGTTCTGAAGGTGACTGGGAGTCCAGCCCTGGGGGTAACTAGAGAGAGAGAGGGGAAAGAGACGGTTATCGTCAACATTGTCATCGTTGCCGTCGTCAGTGTGTGTGTATACCTTTTTCCTGCGCTGTGCGGTAGTGGAGATCTTGTCAGGGGTGACTCCCATTTCAGCCAGGACTTTGGCGATGCCTTTGGCATCCACCCCGCAGTTGGGAGCTACGTTGGCCTCACACCTCTTGTGGACATTCATCTTACACACTACACACACACACACACACACACACACACACACACACACACACACAAACGTCATAGTTAGGAGCTACATTAGACTTACACCGTCTGTTGACAATGAACACCCACCTTGCATACTACCACACACACACACACATGCACACACACTCACACACTCACACAGGTGCCATACCCTTGCATTGCAGACCCTGCCTCATTAGTCCCCATAGTAAAGATCCACAGTGGTCACAGAAGGTAGGGGCCTTGTAGTTGTGGTTGCTGAACTTATGAGGCATGTTGACACTAAACCTCTGGGCACCAACCTGGAGAGAGGGAGGAGTGAAGGAGGGTGGGAGAGTTAGGGAGAGTTTGGAGCTGTGATTGGAATCTACACCTAGTATATAGGAGCATCTCTCTGCACACAGTTATGCCCAGCGCACAGAGGAATTTAGGCCTATAGTTTATAATTGACAGAAGTTTGTGTTTCCAAACCAAATGACATCACGGTGGCCATAACTATATGGTGCCCATGTTGACCAATAACAGTCCACAATACCTCCTCCGGTGTATCCTCCTGCTTCTTCATCCCGGCACACTTGGTGATGATGTGCTCATGGCAGCGCTTGTGGACCACACACGTGCACACTGCAACAAACACACAATTACACACTTCCACAATTGCACACTTTTAAGTGGACACTGAACAACACACAATATGAATACAACAGAAAGACAACTCAATAATGTCTCGATTCATTCTAGAATGCTCAGGTATCACTAGAACCAGCATAATAATGCAAGAACCCACGCAGAAAGACAGACACAGACGACTTGTACTCACCCTGGCATTGGTAACCCTGCTTTCCCAGTACTCCCCTATCAAATCAAAGAGAGAGGGTGAGAAAGAGAGAAAGTCAGCATTTTGTAGAGAAAACAGGGATATTGGCAGCAGGTAGCCTAGCGGTTAAGAGCATTGGGCCAGAAACCGAAAGGCAGTTGGTTTGAATTCCTGAGCCAACTAGGTGAAAAATCTGCCGATGTGCCCTTTAGCAAGTCACTTAACCCTAATTGCTCCTGAAAGTAGCTCTGGATAAGAGTGTCTACTAAGTGACTAAAATATAAATACACTACATCCCCAAAAGTATATGGACACGCTTTCAAATTAGTGCTACAGCATACAATGACATTCTAGACGATTCTGTGCTTCGAACTTTGTGGCAGTGGTTTAGGGAAGGCCCTTTCCTGTTTCAGCATGACAATGCCCCCGTGCACAAAGCGAGCTTCATACAGGAATGGTTTGTAGAGATCAGTCTGGAAGAACTTGACTGGTTGCACAGAGCCCTGACCTCAACCCCATCAAACTTCTTTGGGATGAATTGGAACGCCGACTGTGAGCCAGGCCTAATTGCCCAACCTCACTAATGCTCTTGTGGCTGAATGGAAGCAAGTCCCCGCAGCAATGTTCCAACATCTAGTGGAAAGCCTTCCTAGAAGAGTGCGGTCTGTTATAGCATGTCCCCATACTTATGGTCATGTAGTGTATTCTATGATAATTACTGGGGCTGATTTCTGAGCTGCTTAATCTGGGTCTCACCAGCAGAGGAAGCTCTAGGATGGAACAGAGGGCTGATGCTGGTGTGTGTGTATGTGTTTCTCACCAGATGAAGTCTCGGCAGTGTGAGCAGTAGGTCGGTTGCCGTAGATACGTAGCCATGAACTTGTGTCCGTTAACCTGGTGAACACGCCTCCGGACGGCCCCCTGCCGCCGCCGAGGACCAATCCGCTCTCGGAACACACGCTCCTCATTCTCATTGGCTGCCGAGGCTAACGAACAGACAGGCAGCATTAAAGAAGGGTCCAATTCGCAAATCCCAAATCACTCCATGCACCATATTACTTATCCTGTAAGATCTCCACCAGTGCCTAAGGGAGGTCAGGGGTAGGGGTAGAGGCTCGGGTCCGATTGTGGATTGGGCACACGAGATCGTTCCTAAAAGTACAGTATCTTTCTCCCTCGCTTTCTCCGTCCTCCTCTACCTCTCTTTATGTCTTTCTGTGTGGGCACTACAACAAAGGACAGAATATGAAGAAATGTACATTTTCTTCTCTTCCAGTCCCATCGTTTTACCTCCATCCATCTCCCCCTCTCTCTGTGTCCCTAGGACCGAATTAGCCTTATGAGACAAGAGAACCACCTCCACTCCTCCTACTCTCTCTGTCTGTCGCTCTCTTGCTCTCTCTAGGTTGTCGTGCAGAGGTGGTTACTGTGTGTGTGTACAGGATGTGTGTGTGTGTGTGTGTGTGTGTGTGTGTGTGTGCATGTGTGCGTGCATTGTTGCGTGTGTGTGTGTGCGTGTGTGTTTGAGAGAGAAAACAAGAAAGTGGAGCAGCTAAACAGGCCATTACTGAGATCAGTGTGTTTTACATAATACATCATCCATCTGTTCACACACACCACACAGAGGGGCGGGGTTAGGCAGGTGTGAGTGATTGCCGTGGAGACGGGTGTACTATGAACTCACAGAACACTTACTGACCAATCACAGCACACACACACAAGCACACGCAATCACAGAGGATCTCAAATAAGGAAAAGTGAGAGAGGTGATGGGGGGGAAAAAATGTATCGAAGAGCTCAACAACCAGGGTAAAGGGAGCGAAGAGGAGCGGATGGTGAAGTAGAGGTAGAAGAATTATAGGAGGATACGCAGCAGAAGAAAGAGAGATGATGGGGAGGGAGGGGAAGGGAGGGGACGAGAGAAGGCCCCTGAGCAGCACAGAACAGATTGCAGAGAAAATAACTCCTAAAAATACCTCCTCTTTCTCTCCTCACTCACTCACCCTTCTCTCTCTCTCTCTCACTCACCCTTCTCTCTCTCTCTCTCTCTCATTCTTTTTGACTCTCCAGTTCTTGCCCATCCTTATATACAAATGTATTACAAATGAATAATACGCATACATTAGAATAAATTAGCTAGCTGATCTGGGAGGAAGTTCAGGTGTGAGGGGGGGTCAGGGAAGCAGCTGCACAAATTAACCAATGATTAAACGCCACAACATCTACATTGCCAGGCATCAGACTGCAATATCATATTGATCTAGTCACTGACATGTTGAGGGGGATCGAGAGGGAGAGAGAGAGAGCGAGAGAGAGAGTCCGAGCTTGTGTGAGACGGGGTGTAGGACAAAGGGGTGAGAATCGATTGAGAGTCACACACACACACACACAGAGCTCTGCTGACTGGCCTTCCAACAATAGCCCTAGGGCTGGTGTCTGACCTCGCTCTCTATGGGTAGAACAGTAGGTTGTGGGGGGAGCAGAGGATGGTGGGTAGAGTAGTTTTACCTTCAGTAGAAGATCCTGACAGATCGATAATCACATAGACCTTCCCCTCTGGTTCTAAATCAACCTGGAGAGAGAAAGACAGTATGTTTTGATGTACAACACACTGTATGCACCCCCCCCCCCCCCAGACATTCAAACACATATTATTGAGAGGAGCACCTATAGCTCCTGGAGACAGGTAAGTGTTGTCAGTTAATTCTCACTGGTTTTATTAACCACACCAGGATTTGAACCTGCTTCTGTAACCTAGGCTACCTGCCACCCTTCATAGCGTCAATGGCAGCTGGCCTCACAAGTATTTTACATTTTCCAAGGGGGGGGGGGGGGGGGGGGGGGGGGGGGGGGGGAGAGAGAGAGAGTAGGAGAGAGAGAGAGTGATAGAGAGAGAGTGATAGAGAGAGAGAGAGAGAGAGAGTGAGAGAGAGAGAGAGAGAGAGAGAGAGTAGGAGAGAAAGAGAGAGAGAGAGTAGGAGAGAGAGAGAGAGAGAGAGAGAGAGAGTAGGAGAGAGAGAGAGTAGGAGAGAGAGAGGGATGGAGTGATAGAATGTGATAGTGATAGAGAGGGATGGAGTGATAGAGTGTGATAAAGTGATAGTGATAGAGAGTGAGAGAGTGATAGAGAGGGATAGAGTATGATAGAGTGATAGTGATAGAGAGAGAGTGATAGAGAGGGATGGAGTGATAGTGTGATAGAGTGATAGAGAGGGATGGAGTGATAGTGTGATAGAGTGATAGTGATAGAGAGGGATGGAGTGATAGTGATAGAGAGTGATAGTGATAGAGAGGGATGGAGTGATAGTGTGATATAGTGATAGAGAGTGATCGAGAGAGAGAGTGATAGAGAGGGATGGAGTGATAGTGATAGAGAGTGATAGAGAGGGATAGAGAGAGAGGGATGGAGTGATAGAGAGTGATAGAGAGAGAGGGATGGAGTGATAGAGAGTGATAGAGTGATAGTGATAGAGTGATAGAGAGGGATGGTGTGATAGAGTGATAGAGAGTGATAGAGAGGGATGGAGTGATAGAGTGATAGTGATAGAGAGTGATAGAGAGGGATAGAGATTTAGAGAGGGATGGGGGTTAAATCCTTGGTTAAGCTCTGGACAGCCGTAGATCCTCTTACGCAACGCTCTGCCTGTCATACAGCAAATCTGCCACCACACACAGACACACAGAACAATACATATGTAGACCTAATATAAACACACACACACACACACACACATACAACAATATGGCTAAGTTAGAATCACACACTCAGAGACATTGCCTGGCTGAGACTTTAAGTACTTTACTGTCGCCATGGACATGGAAAAATTAGTTCACCTCATTAATCCGGTTAGCCAATTAGAATGCAGGGATACAGCCCTAGCCACACACACACACTGTATCATTGAGTGTGATCTGTAAGTGTCTGGTGTCTAGGGAACCTAAAGTAGGTTGGAGACTGAGGCCAGCATTAAATACACATCTGAGTTCTCACTACCTGACACACACACACACACACTGGCAGTTCACACACACGTTACACTTCCACTGTGTCTGCACCCCTTCCTGTCATCATCTCTCTGTCCCTCTTCTTCTCCCTCCAGTTTCAAATGCTATTTATTAATACAATCACTTTTTAAAAATCACAGTGAAACCCCAAAAACATCATATTAAAATGACATGCATTGTTACTGATGACTAGTACATCTCGAGATATAATAGGGAAATTCATTAGTGGGTACATTTGTAATAATGGCAACAGAAATGTTGATACATTGTTTAAATAGATCAATTAAAATGTCTGAATAAAGATCCATCCTTTCCCTCTCTCTGGAGAGTTTGGGTTTGATGACAGCCTCCAACATCAAAGACAAATTCTCAGAATTGAGATTTCAGCCTTTTCAGCAAACACACACACTTATATACGCACACGTCAACTCACACAGAAAGAGAGTTCTCAAATGTCACCCTATTGCTTCCCTTTCACTAAGGCCATATATGACACACACTAGATACACACACACTAGATACACACACACACACATTGTATTGTTGATCAGGTTTCCTTTTCCAGTGCCTTTCTGCTTGTGAATGCACTGGCCCATTTGTGTGTGTGTGTGTGTGTTTACAAGGGCATCTTAAGCCCAGTCTGCCCTACTTCTACAGAGGGTCACTGAGGGGCGTAGCCAGTGATGTCACTGCCCGGCAACCATCCAGTTATTACCCAGGAGGCCATAGTCAGTGATGTCACCACAGAGACAGGAGAGGAGGGGAGAGGGTAACTAGCTGTAGCAGTACAGAGAGAGAGTATTGACTTGGCTGGCTCTTCAATAAAAACTGATCGATCATCAGAGTGATCCATTGATCTGTACACTTTGACCTCATACCGGTTGACAGAGCAGGACAGGAAACCCTGGGGGGGGGGGGGGGGTGTATGTATGTGTGTGTATGTGTGTGTGTGTGTGTGTGTGTGTGTGTTACAGTGCCTTCAGAAAGTATTCACACCCCGTTGTGTTACAGCCTGAATTTAAAAATGATTACATTTGAATTTTGTGTCACTGGCCTACACACAATACCCCATGATGGAATTATGTTTTTTAAAATGTATTCAAAATGAAAAGCTGAAATGTCTTGAGTCAATGAGTATTCAACCCCTTTGCTATGGAAAGCCTAAATACGTTTTGGAGTAAAAATGTGCTTAACAAGTCACATAATAAGTTGCATGGACTCACTCTGTGTGCAATAATAGTGTTTAACATGATTTGTGAATGACTACCTCGTCTCTGTACCCCCACGCATACAATTATCTGTAAGGTCCCTCAGTCGAGAAGTGAATTTCAAACAGAGAGTCAACCACACAGACCATGGAAGTTTTCCAATGAAGGGCATCTATTGCTAGATAGGTGAAATGTAAAAAAGCAGAAATGTAATATCCCTTGGTGAAGGTATTGATTACACCTTGCATGGTCACTACATGGATGATCAGACCCAGTCACTACAAAGATACAGGTGCCCTTCCTAACTCAGTTGCTGGAGAGGAAGGAAACCGCTCAGGGATTTCACCATGAGGCCAATTGTGACTTTTACAGAGTTTAATGGCTTTGATAGGAAAGAACTGAGGATGGATCAACAACATTGTAGTTAATCCACAATACTAACCTAAATGACAAAGTGAAAAGAAGGAAGCCGGTACAGAATAAAAATGACAAAACATGCACTAAAGTAAAACTGCAAAAAATGTCCTGAATACACATCACTGAGTACCACTCTATATATTTTCAAGCATGGTGGTGGCTGCATCATGTTATGGGTATGCTTGTCATCGGCAAGGACTCAGAAGTGTTGGGGGTTATAAAGAAACGGAATAAAGCTAAGCACTGGCAAAATCCTAGAGGAAAACCTGGTTCAGTCTGCTTTCCACCAGACATTGGGAGATTAATTCACCTTTCAGCAGGACAATAACCTAAAACACAAGGACAAATAGACACTGGAGTGAACCAACTTGACAGAGCTTGAAGAATATATATATATTTTTTTTAAATGTGCAAATATTGTACAATCCAGGTGTACAAAGCTCTTAGAGACTTACCCAGAAAGACGCACAGCTGTAATCACAGCCAATGGTGATTCTAACAGGTATTGACTCTGGGGTGTGAATACTTATGTAATGAGATATTCTATTTGTGTATTTCATTTTCAATACATTTACAAACATTTCTAAAAAACAGGTTTTCCCTTTGTCATTATGGGATTTTGTGTGCAGACAATATCAATCCATGTTGAAATCAGGCTGTAACACATCAACATGTGTAATAAATCAAGGACCATGAACACTTTCTGCAGGCACTGTACATACTCACCAGCCCAGCCCTCAGCAGGCCCCCTCAACCTCTACACGTCACACACAGGTACGGACAGACACAAATGTTACGAAATTCTTAGCCTGTGTGCCACAAACTCTGTTAGCCTGCTGAGCTAAAGCCTATGCATTAGCTTGAGGAGCTAACGCATGTTTTAATGTTTCAGACAAGGATAGTCATGATTCTCACACACACACACACACACACAAACACGTCTTCCTACCCAGGCCTGGTAGTGCGTGCTGCCGTTCTGCAGAATGTCCTCCAGCTGTATGGTGCAGTTAGCCACAAAGTCGTCATATCCGATTGGTGCATCATGGAACACTGACATCTCCAATTTCCGTCCGTCCGTCATCTGGGCTGTAAAGTCCTACAAAAAAAAAATAGACTAGAATAATATATATTTTGTCCATTTATATCCAACTGGCCAGATTTACACCAGCCACCTTCTGCCCATTAGTCTGCCTCTGTAACCTTTAGCCCTAAACTGAAGCGCATGATGAGTTCAGGTGTTTGTGTTGGGCTGAAGCAAAAGTGTGCCACCAATGCTGCCCTGCCCTGGAGAAGTGGATCTGGTACAGTACCTGGTTCCATGCAGGTGAGTTGCTTCTGTTCTTGGTGCAGGTCTGTCCCAGGTGGGTCTGGTCCAGGTTGAGGGTGAGGTAGGGGTCCAGGAGGAATGAGGATGAGTTCTTCCCCCCTGCATGGCGGAGTGCCCAGGGGGTGGGCTTCAAATCCACTGCCTCACACACACGCACCTTCAACACCCCACTGAACACTGGCATGGTGGCGTGTATGTGTGTGCAGATGGTCCGTCTGTCTGTAAGTCTGTTCTTTCTAACTAGTCACCATATTAGATAGGTAATCCTACATCCCAGAATCCATTCAAACAGTCAGACATTTACAACACACTGTCACAGATACACACACATAGCCTACACACACTGCCTCACACACACGGCCATGTTAAAACGTTAACATGGGTAAAAACACCCCTCTTCGCTCTTAATATAGTCTATAGAACACACCCCACAGTCAGGTACCGAGCCCGCTTGCGCCAAACCAGGTCGGGCCAGACGACAGACGGTGCCCTCTGTTTGTTTACAGTCCGTCCCGTGCAGATGGCAGAGATAGAGGGTTGTAAGTTAGCAGAAATAACGAATAACGACGCTATAGAATAGGTCTCAGTGGTGGGAGGAAAGGAGATAAGCCCGATGATGAATCACAGAGAACGGCTCCGGTCCTGATCATCTGATCAGAGACTGTACCCGGTAAGGCAGCTGCTGTCCTGGGCTCAGGGCGGGGGAGGAGACCTAGACATCCGCGATCCCTCCACCGTGTCTCGTGCCGGCTGTAAAGCAGCTCGACTCAGTAAACAGCTCCGACAGAATATGTCTTGAACAGCACTGGTTCTTTTCTTTCCCGGGATGTCTGTCTGCTTATCCGGTGGGTCCCACGGTTTAAAGTGCTAACCAGTGACAGGCTATCGGTCCCCCTCAATCTGTCTGTCGTTTTCCTCTCTCTCTCTTTCTCTCCCTATATCTCTCCCTGTGCGCGTTCACCCGTTTCTCCAGCCAGCAGCGGTTTCCCAGTGTGAGCGCGAGCTTCAGGAAATGCGCAAAACGCGTCAGCCGCGCCGCTTGCCCTCTGCGCCGGATAAGGGATTGTGTGTGTGTGTTTGTGTGTGCAAGATACCACACCCAATATGGTCAATCAGACAGCCTCTCTGCCCAACGAAACGATACACACACACACACACAAACGCGTGTAGAAGAGATGGTTCGGTACACTGATGAATAGCCTAATGGTTTGGCTTTAGCTCAGCGGACTAACAGTCTTGTGGCGCACTGACTGCGCAGACAACCACGGTTCAAATCCAGTGGTTTACCTAAGGACACAAGAGTGTGTTGATGAAAGCTTGACTGTGTCCTTGCTATGATGTCATACATTATATCCATCGCCGTGTTGTCAGTGATGTCTACTGTCATGCGCGCGCACACATATATATATATACACACACACACACACAGGGAATCCGCAAAGGGCTTTTAGTTCATCCCATCGCTGTTGGATGAAAACCATGTTACTAAATTTTAGCCTATTTTCCTTTTTTACATGCAGGGATAGGCTATTGAAAGCAGTTGGCTAACTCCGCTCAAATGTAGCCTACTCTGAACATTTCATGACTCTGGGACCAAGAAAATGTAGGCCTATTTGAAATAGCTTCTGAAGTTTTATAATTGTATATTCGTTCATGGAAAAATATGGCAGTTTTTTTGATTTCCTGAAAATGTTCTGTTTTGGAGATTAGATTTTCATCTGCCAGCGATGTAAATGGCCAAGGACATTCTACTGGAGCCATGCATGTGTGCAGTTGCGACCAGTCATTAAGGGCAGATGGGTTTGAGCCCCACATTTTAAGCAACAAAAAAAAAATACACTACCGGTCAAAAGTTTTAGAACACCTACTCATTCAAGTTTTTTTTATATTTTTTACTATTTTCTACATTGTAGAATAGAAGTGAAGACATCACAACTATGTAATAACACATATGGAATCATGTAGTAACCAAAAAAGTGTTAAACAAATCAAAATAGATTGTATGTTTCAGATACTTCAAATAGCCACCCTTTGCCTTGATGACAGCTTTGCACACTCATGGCATTCTCTCAACCAGTTTCATGAGGTAGTCACCTGGAATACATTTCAATTAACCTCTCTGCGCACCGAACCCGTTAGCGGGATTAAATTCGACAACATACGGTGATCGCTACATAAATAGTATTTTGTTTGATAAAATCCATTTTTATAGCCTAACACGAAACATTTTGTGAACCGCTTGTGTCGTGAATTCCGTCTCATTCTATTTTCGACGACACATTCGATGTAAATACACACACTAAACGTGACTTTTCCAGTCATGTTTGGTTTCATTGCAATCAACTGGTTATTTGTAACAAAACCAAACATGATGGGTCATTTCGCGGGACGTATTGACTGAAAGAAACCGATTTGAAGACAACAAGTAATGACATCATTGTGCACCAATGATATGACCGCTGTTTCATTGATTGACTGTATTTTAACCCAATTACCACTGATCGTCTTGAAATCTAGCTGGGTAGATAGCCAATGAGCTGAGGTAAACGGCAATATGTAATGTTTATGTGTTGGAAGACCAACCCATGTAGTAAACTCCGGCGTAAAGAGGGTCATTCGCCATTGAAGATTCATACTGGAAGGAGCGCATGTTACTCACAGCACTATTTGGTAAAGCGCATCTTCAGCTGTTTATATATAAATCAGTATGGCGACTAAGTCAGGGAAAGCTAAATCTAAGTCTAGATATACAGATGTACACACAATTTTAGAAAAAATTGATCGGGAAAGTGAGACAGAGATTGTTGGAGGACGATTCATTTAGCTAGCATAGCTTTGATTCCCAAATGGAGGAATATTTTTTGAACGGAGAGGACATAGTTTTGGACTGGTAAGTTCTTCTCATGCTAATGCCGTTGTTTGAAATTAATAATATAAAATATTATTTGTGATTAAAAAAAATTTTTGTTGCACTATATAAAAATGTAATGAAATGTGTAAAGTACACGTTGGCTATACATTGTGGGTGAGGGTATGTTTGTATTTATGTGTATGACCCATAGCCTATGTTTGTATGTACATGTATGACCCATAGCCTATGTTTGTGTGTGTATATATCCATATTGTGGATTAGAGGGAGCATGGCCGAGATGCGTGTGTCTGCCGCTCCAACCCACCCCCACATGAAATAGCCTATTTGAGGCTGTTGAGGGGAGGGCAGGCCCACAACAATGGCCAAAGTGAAATGGAGACAGTAGATATATCTGGTCTGTTGTAATATAATAGAGACAGTAGATCTAGCTGGTCTGTCATAATATAATAGAGACAGTAGATCTAGCTGAAATGTCATAATTTAAATAGACAGTAGATCTAGCTGAAATGTCATAATATAAAATAGACAGTAGGTCTAGCTGGTCTGTCATAATATAAATGAGACAGTAGATCTAGCAGGTCTATAATAATATATTCAACCTTATGTTCCATGTACTCTATATATATCTGTTTATTATACCTGTTGATACAGAGCTCATATGTGAAACTATTCTAACTGAACATTTTCTTTCACAGTGACACTGACTCCGAATGGGAGCCCCCAGTGCCAAGGTGTCCATCCCCCACTGAAGCTGGTTCATCCAGCCGGACACCTGTTGCCTCAGCGCTACTGGGGCATGGACCGCAAAAAATGGCCCCATTCCAACTGCAATAAAGGACTACAACAAGAGCATGGGAGGTGTGGACCTGTCAGATGCGCTGATAGGCTATTACAATGTTCTCCATAAGATGATGAAATGGTACAAAACATTCTATCATTTCATCGACATTGCTGTGGTGAATGCATTCATCCTACACAAGGAAATGGCTAAGAGCTGTGGAAAGCCCCCCATTGCACAGCTAGCCTTCAGAGAGCTGCTCATCAAGGAGCTTGCTGGCTACAGCACCACTGCACCACGTTCTGGCCCCTCTACCTCTATCCCTTCTGCTCCTGCCACAAGTGGTGTTCATCTGCCCAAATTTATTTCTGCAGGTATGGATGTGCCTTAGGGCCAAAAGGGCACAGCATGGAGGCGTCGCTGTGTTCTTTGCAAAATGAAGTCCCCCATCACCTGCACCACATGCTTGGTGACCCTCTGCTTTACAGCAGAAAGAGACTGCTATGGCACCTGGCATCAGCAGCACAATATTGAGTAGAGGACTGAGGGTCTTCCAAATATTGAAAGTGTTATTTTGTAAATTTATATTTTTTTTTTTCATGTTTTTTCTCAATTTTTGGGTGTGTGTGTTAGAATACCATTTTGGTATTTTGTATATAGTTATTCCATTCAAAATGTATAACTTCACCAATTTGGCCACTTGGGTACATTTGGGCTACTTGTGTGGGACACCTGGGTGACTTCATGATAAATGTCATGTAGCACACTCATTTTAGAAGTTATCATTCTGACACTTTGCACAAGTACTGTTGCCCTCTTATGTTTTTCACTGAAATTGTCCCCATCATTCTATCTGAATGTTTGTTTTGTCTTGTTCATTTTAAAGATGATGATAGAACAATAAAAATAAAAAACATGCTTTTTTTCATTGTATTATCTAAACCAGATCTATTGTGTTATATTCTCCTACATTCAATTCACATTTACACAAACTTCAGAGTGTTTTCTTTCAAATGAAATCAAGAATATGCATTATCCTTGGTTCTGTGCCTGAGCTACAGGCAGTTAGATTTGGGTATGTCTTCAGGTGGAAATTGAAAAAAGTAGGGGGTAGCTGTAAGAGGTTTTAACAGGTGTGCCTTCTTAAAAGTTAATTTGTGTAATTTCTTTCATTCTTAATGCGTTTGAGCCAATCAGTTGTGCTGTGACAAGGTAGGGCCCTATTTGGTAAAATACCAAGTCCATATTATGGCAAGAACAGCTCAAATACACAAAGAGAACCGACAGTCCATCATTACTTTGAGACATGAAAGTCAGTCAATACGGAACATTTCAAGAACTTTTAAAGTTTCTTTGAGTGCAGTCGCAAAAACTATGGTGAAACTGTCTCTCATGAGGACCGCCACAGGAATGAAAGACCCAGAGTTAACTCTGCTGCAGAGTGTAAGTTCATTAGAGTTACCAGCCTCAGAAATGACAGCCCAAATAAATGCTTCACAGAGTTCAAGTAACAGACACTTCTCAAAATCAACTGTTCAGAGGAGACTGTGTAAATCAGGCTTTCATAGTCGAATTGCTGCAAAGAAAACACTACTATTTTTTTGTTTTGTTTTTTAAAATGTATTTAACAAGGCAAGTCAGTTAAGAACAAATTCTTATTCACAATGACAGCCTACCCCGGGCCAATTGTGCACCAACCTATGGGACACCCAATCACGGCCAGATGTGATGCAGTCTGGATTCGAACCTCTTACACTGAGATGCAGTGCCTTAGACCGCTGCACCACTTGGGAGCCCAACTAAAGGACACCAATGAGAAAAAGAGACTTGCCTGAGCCAAGAAACATGAGCAAAGGACATTAGACCGATAGAAATGTGTTGTTTGGTCTGGAGTCCAAATTGGAGATTTTTGGTTCCAACCACCATGTGTTTGTGAGACGCAGTGCGGATTAAGAATTATCTCCACATGTGTATTTCCCACCGTAAGGCATGGAGGAGGTGTGATGGTGTGGGGGAGCTTTCCTGGTGACACTGTCAGTGATTTATTTTGAATTCAAGCCACGCTTAACAAGCATGGCTACCATAGCATTCTGTAGCGATACGCATCCCATCTGGTTTGTGCTTAGTGGGACTATCATTTATTTTTCAACAGGACAATGACCCATCACACCTACAGGCTGTGTAAGGGCTATTTGACCAAGAAGCAATGTGATGGAGTGCTGCATCAGATGACCTGGCCTCCACAATCACCCGACCTCAAACAAATTGAAATGGTTTGGGATGCGTAAGACCGCAGAGTGAAGGAAAAGCAGCCAACAAGTGCTCAGCATATGTGGGAACTCCTTCAAGACTGTTGGAAAAGGATTCCAGATGAAACTGGTTGAGAGAATGCCAAGAGCATGCAAAGCTGTCATCAAGGCAAAGGGCAGCTATTTGAAGAATCTCAAATATAAAATATATTTTGATCTGTTTAACAGATTTTATGTCTTCACTATTATTCTAGAAAATAGAAAATAGTAAAAATAAAGAAAAACCCTAGAATGAATAGGTGTTCTAAACCTTTGACCAGTAGTGTATATACACTACTGGTCAAAAGTTTGGGGTCACTTAGAAATGTTCCTGTTTTTGTCCATTAAAATAATACAGTGTGGACATTTTTTATGTTGTAAATTACTATTTTAGCTGGAAACCTCAGATTCTTTATGGAATATCTACATAGGCATACAGAGGCCCATTATCAGCAACCATCACTCCTGTGTTCCTATGGCACGTTGTGTTAGCTAATCCAAATTTATCATTTTAAAAGGCTAATTGATCATTAGAAAACCCTTTTGCAATTATGTTAGCACAGCAATAAAGAAGCAATAAAACTGGCCTTCTTTAGACTAGTTGAGTATCTGGAGCATCAGAATTTGTGGGTTTGATTACAGGCTCAAAACAGACAGAACCAAAGTACTTTCTCCTGAAACTCGTCAGTCTATTCTTGTTCTGAGAAATTAAGGCTATTCCATGTGGGAAATTGCCAAGAAACTGAAGATCTTGTACAACGCTGTGTACTTCTCCCTTCACAGTACAGCAAAAACTGGCCCTAACCAGAATAGAAAGAGGATTGGGAGGCCCCGGTGCACAACTGAGCAAGAGGACAAGTACATTAGAGTGTCTTGTTTGAGAATCAGACGCCTCACAAGTCCTCAAATGGCAGCTTCATTAAATAGTACCCACAAAACACCAGTCTCAACGTCAACAGTGAAGAGGCGACTCCGGGATGCTGGCCTTCTAGGCAGAGTTCCTCTGTCCAGTGTCGGTGTTCTTTTGCCCATCTTAATCTTTTATTTTTATTGGCTAGTCTGAGATATGGCTTTTTCTTTTCAACTCTGCCTAGAAAGCCATCATCCCGGAGTCGCCTCTTCACTGTTGACGTTGAGACTGGTGTTTTGTGGGTACTATTTAATGAAGCTGCCAGTTGAGGACTTGTGAGGTGTTAATATGTGTCACATATCAGTTTGCAAACGATGTAAAAAAAAATATATATATATCATTGAGTTAATAAAGCCGCATACAAACATGGTCTCTTTTTTGTTTTCTTGATTAAGGCAATACCAAAATGCAAGTGTTTCAGCCTAGCTCAGTGCTTTCTGTGGTGATAGTGCAGAAAATACAGAACGTTGCACCGTGATTGGCCCAGTGTTCTGTCACTCATGGGGACACTACTTCACCGCCAAGTCTAAGGGTGGAGCTAGAAAATTCAAGCCGATTGGGTGCTGCCATAGAGTTACATTAGAAGTGCCTATCCAAGAAGGCTCAATGTCATTGGCCACAGATAAAATGACGTCAAATCACATTATATCTACAGTAGCTTTGATTGGACTTTCAACTTCTTAGCTAGCAGTCATCATCATGAATCAAGTTGACAATCTACTGGCAAATCCTTTTGAATCCTAAGAAGAGAAATAATGAACAGAAAGTAAAGATAAAACGTATCAGTGCTCATCGGCCATAAACATTACACAACAAGTTGGAAATCGCAAATTCAACAATGAGAGGTTTGGAAGGAATCAGTGGCTAACCTCAAGCATTGCAAAGCAATCATTAGTCTGCTATTCAGTGTAGTGGCTTTTTGGTCCCAAGTCTAAGATTAAGGGTCTATTTTCCAAGTTTAAAATGATAAACATTCAACATTGGCCATGCTGTCAATGAAGCCTGATTTGTGCCGCTCAAAACAACTGTTAACTCGGAACAGCAAAATCTGACTTTAGTGAGTTCAGAGGGGTTGGGTTAAATGCGGAAGACACACTTCAGTTGAATACATTCAGTTGGACAACTGACTAGCTATCCCCCTTTCCCTTTCCCTTTCAAAACAATTGGGAACTCGGGGAAAATGAGCTATGACTGGGAAAATACGTTTTGAACTGTCATCCAACTCGGAATTGTACATTCGGAACTCAGTCCTCTTTCTAAAGCTTTGACCTGAAAATCACTGACATCATTATGATTGAACCTTTTTTTCCCCTGAGTTCCCAGTTGTCTTGAAAGCACCATAAATCCAGAGAACATCAGACTTTGATTACAAAGTTTGATGACAAAATTTGCCCACGGAGGACAGCCACGCCACCTTCCTTTTCAAGTGAGCACAGCACAACAAGGTGAGTCCAAAAATGTCTTGTATGCTGCTGCATAAATGATGTAATATGCCAGGGAGGTATGTATACTGTAGCTAAGAAAGTAATACTAAGTGTATGTTGTGTAGTAAGCTGTTAGTAGCTCATGTGCCTCACACGAATAATTTGGTCTATTTCACCTTTTAATTTTGCCTACTGTTCTGACTTGGTGGTGTACATGTAGCCTATAACCTGTTTTTTTTGTATAGAAATGTAGTCATTGAATATTGTAAGAGCTTTCACTGGCTGCTTAATTGCCCCCTATATTTATCCTACTGTTCTGACTTGGTGTACAGGGAGAACACCGTAAGAATGGCCCATGTTCTGAATTCTGTCGCTGTACATTTCAAAAGTGCCAAACAAAGTTATATTGACGACGTCCGTCCTAGCTCGCTCATTTATTTCTTAATCGAAATTATGGTTTGCCTTTTATCGGCTTGTTGTCCCCTTATGCCATAGTTAGTACATCTCAATTGTCAGTAGAAACCACATTTGTTTAAGCAAGTCAGCCATATCAGCTATTTTTTTAAAGGCAGTAAATGAGGCTGAATTAACTGTTTCACTACCAGACAAGGCTCTGCTGATAGCCAGGTGTAGCAGTGGTAAGGTGTTGGGACAGCTTTATGTAGGCCCTAACAGTTATAGTGCAATTCATATATTGTTTAGTGTTGTGTTGTGGCTTTGCTGGCATGCATCCCACATCTGTTTTATCCCCAGTGCATTCTACAGTCTGTTGTCTCCATCTCGTGGCCACAAGGAGGAAGTGCGCCTTTTTGACATCCTTTTCCGCAGCAACCGGTCAACAGGATCAATGTAACAGTTTAGCTTCGTCCCTCTCCTCGCCCCTACCTGGGCTCGAACCAGGGACCCTATGCACACATAAACAACATTCACCCTTGAAGCATCGTTACCCATCGCTCCACAAAAGCCTTGCAGAGCAAGGGGAACAACTACTTCAAGGTCTCAGCGCGAGTGACGTCACCGATTGAAACGCTATTAGCGCGCACCCCGCTAACTAGATAGCCATTTCACATCGTTTACACGGGGCAGGAAGAGATGGGCGTGAAAGAGCTCGAGCGGCGACCTGAACACCATCGGTTCAATGAAGAGAATAGAAAAGAAGAGGAGAGGAAAAAGAAAGTTTCCTGTTATGAGCTCGCTGGTCTGGAGTCTTTCTATAGCTCACCTGAAGGGCAGGATGGAACCCTTAATCTGCATCTCCATTGGGTGTCCTACTGGAGAGGGCGGGGCTGTAAAAACAGTGATGCCAATCACAGTCTAGCAGGCGTCAGACCACCTCCTGACGCCAGCCTCTCCTACCTTCCCTCTCCTACCTTCTATCCTACCTTCCCTCTCCTACCTCCCCTCTCCTACCCATTAGAATAGAAAACAGGAACACAGTACATAACAATAACCAGGCTATATACAAGGAGTACCAGTACCGAGTCAATTAACAGGTGTACGAGGTATTTGAAGAAATATGTACATGTAGGTAGGGGTAAACGTGACTAGGCAATCACTATAGATAGTAAACAGAGTAGCAGCAGCTATGTGGATAGTGTGTGTGTGTGATTTGTGTTTGTGAGCGTATGTAGTGTGTGTTGGAGTATAAGCATGTGTGAGTGTGTGGATAGAGTCCAATGAGTGTGCATACATAGAGTCAGTGTAAGTGTAAAAAAAAAAGAAGGTCAATGCAATAGTCTGGGTGGCCATTTGATTAACTGTTCAGCGGTTCGAGGTGTCCAATCTGCCAGGGCACCCAGGCCATCTGCTAAGGCACCAAGGCCCTTAACAAAAATAGCCAATTTAATTGATTTTTTAAAAAACTCGAAAAAAAACACTAGCTATTCTGTTGAGAAAAACATAAGTGTATTTAAATGTACATCAATTATTTGCATAGGTGATAGCCTCAATGCTGACACGAGGGAGGCACCTGAAAATGAGAAAGACCCGTGAGAAAGGCCATCCGCCTTGCAATCTGAGTCGAGGCAGTCAACATTCTGAAACTATTGAACCATAAACGTTACTGTTTAAAACCTGGACAGTTTTTGTCATTTTATGAGGCATGTCTTACAAAGGGGCTTCTCTTATAAACACTTCCTCATATGCCATTGAAACCAGTATTTCTCTCATGTTCTCAACTTTCTTTCGGTGTCCAGCAGCCAAAGACACAATCATAGTCATATTAACAACCCATGCTTGTTGTTGCGTCTTTCGGATGACCTCTTTCTAAATTTCCAAAGGATATTCCAATCTCTGTCACATGAGCGCGCTCGCATTTGCGATTCACTTTTGAGAGTAGTGTTTACAGCTAATTGCCTTTTTTTTTTAAACATTCGGCTCATAGCCTACTGCCATTTGTGCATGCTGTGCTTAATGTAAAGAAATAGCCTAATAGTTTATCAACATTTTCATCTAAAAGGTTCTGATCGGTTGCATCAGCCACATTGCCTTTTAAAATGTATTTTGATACAGTCGTTGTTATTCATTTGGGATCTATCACGACATCCCACAACTGTCCCAGAGTATGTTAGGAATATTTCTTGCTCGGCACAGAACAACAAGCTGACCAATAGAAATAGGTCAACTTCTGTACTATGGGGGATAGTAGAATGACATAGGCTTTTGCTGTTTGTTACTGATCTTGTTGGCTGACGAAAAAGTTAATGTGGACGGTTCTAACATCTTGAATAATCCCAGATGTGTGTTGAACGCACCATACTGATCATAGAAAGTGGAATGAACAGACATGGGTCTACACAGGAGAGCATGTATGGACTTGAAAAGTCATTAGTGATGACTTTACTGTAAACATGTAACCTGCAGAGGTGGTTCTCAGTTCATGGAATATACACACTGAACAAAAATATAAACACAACATGCAACCATTTAAACGATTTGACTGAGTTACGGTTCATATAAGGAAATCAGTCAATTGAAATAAATAAATTAGGCCCTAATCTATGGATTTCACATGACTGGGAATACAGATACCTTTTTTTTAAGTAGGGGCATGGATCAGAAAACCAGTCAGTATCTGGTGTGACCACCATTTGCATCATGCAGCACGACACTTCTTTGCATAGAGTTGATCAGGCTGTTGATTGTGACCTGTGGAATGTTGTCCCACTCCTCTTCAATGGCTTGCGAATGTGCTGTCATTCACATTGATCCAGAGCATCCCAAATATGCTCAATGGGTGACATGTCTGGTGAGTATGCAGGCTATGGAAGAACTGGGACATTGAGTGTACAGATCCTTGCGACATGGGGCTGTGCATTATCATGCTGAAACATGAGGTGATGGCGGCGGATGAAGGGCACGGCAATGGGCCTCAGGGTCTCGTCACAGTAACTCTGTGCATTCAAATTGACATCAATAAGGGCCTCCCAAGTGGGGCAGCGGTTTAAGGCACTGCATTGCAGTGCTTGAGGTGTCACTACAGACCTGGGTTCTATCCCAGGCTGTGTCACAACTGGCTGTGACTGAGAGTCCCAAAGGGCGGTGCACAATTGGCCCAGTGTCGTTAGGGGAAGGTTAGGGGAAGGTTGGCCGGGGGGGTCTTTACATGGCTCATTGTGCTCTAGTGACTCCTTGTGATGGGCTAGGTGCCTGCAGGCTGACTTTGGTTGTCAGTTGAACAATGTTTTCTCTGACACATTGGTGCAGCTGGCTTCTGGATTTAGCAGGTGGGTGTTAAGGAGAGTCGGTTTGGCGGGTCATGTTTCAGAGGACACATGACTTGACCTTTGCCTCTCCCGAGGCCGTTAGTGAGTTGCAGCGATGAGGCGAGATTGCAATTGGATATCGCAAAAAAACGGGGTAAAAAAGAACATTTAAAACAACGTTGATATCAGCAAACCGCCCACTCACACTACACCATACACATCTGTGGTTGTGAGGCTGGTTGGATGTACTGCCAAACTCTCTAAAACTATGTTCTCTTATTGTAAAGAAATGAACATTAAATTCTATGGCAAAAGCTCTGGTGTACATTCCTGTAGTCAGCATGCCAATTGCACACTTCCTCAAAACTTGAGACATCTGTGGCATTGTGTTGTGTGACAAAACTGTACATTTTAGTCTGGCCTTTTATTGTCTCCAGCACAAGGTGCAGAAAGATGTGTAATGATCATGCTGTTTAATCAGCCACACCTGTCAGGTGGATGGATTATCTTGGCAAAGGAGAAATGCTCACTAACAGGGAGGTAAACAAATTTATGCACAACATTTGAGAAAAATGCAGCTTTTTGTGAGTGTGGAACGTTTCTGGGATCTTTTATTTCAGCTCATGAAACATGGGACCAACACTTTACATGTTGCATTTATATTTTAGTTCAGTGTAGATGAATTACATTTATAGAGCAAAGGTTCTGCACTGCAGTTGCCTTGAATAGTCATTTCACATGAAACTCGTCAACTATAAAGGCTATTACGGGAGATGCCATTCGGAGCAGTATAATATACTCTAATATACTCTGACCTCGTCCTTGACTGTTAGACGATTACATTCTTGAAAGAACATTATAACTTCACCTTTTATCAAACTCCTTATATATAACACCAGCACAGGAGAAACAAACCGCAGTCAGAATGAATGGTAGAGACAAATCTCTGGTATTGGTATACTGAATAATACAATTTTGTCATGAAGAGCTCTCTCGGGTTTCAGGGAATACAAGCCCCAAGTTCACTGTCTTGCCTTGCCAGTGTAGACAATGGGTAGTGCTGTACGCATGCTGTTCGCAAAGAACCTTGGCATGACCCTGGACAACACCCTGTCGTTCTCTACAAACATCAAAGCAGTGACTCACTCCTGCAGGTTCATCTGTAGAGTATGACCCTACTGCAGACAGGTAGTGGCACAGGTCCTAATCCAGGCACTTATATCCCATCTGGACTAGTGCAATGTGCTGGGCTCCCCTCTTGTGCCATCAAACCTCTGCAACTTACCCAGAACGCTGCAGTCCGCCTGGCATTCAACCTTCCCAAGTTCTCCCATGTCACCCCACTCCCCCACAAACTCCAATGGCTTCCAGTCGAAGCTCACCTCCGTTGCAATACCATGGTACTTGCCTACAGAGCAGCATGAGGAACTGCCCTTCCCTACTTTCAGGCTATGCTCAAACCTTACACCCCAACCCGTGCACTCCATTCTGCCAGCTCTGGCCTCTTGGCCCTCCCACCCCTACAGAAGGGCACAGCTCATGCTCAGCCCAGTCCAAGCTCTTCTCTGTCCTGGCACTCCAATGGTGGAACCAGCTTCCCCCTGAAGCTGGGATGTCTGAGTCCCTGCCCATCTTCTGAAAACATCTGAAACCCTGCCTCTTCAAAGAGTATCTTAGGAAATCTTAGGAAAGTTTGAGATGTTAAGTCTTGGCTAGATTGGTGTTTTGTGCATCTCTTACAAATTGGGCATTCTCGTACAATTACATTTTCATAAGATTCTTGATTAGAATGAACATCCATCTGCTCACTATTTGATGACGTAGGTCTCACTGCATGGCATTTTGATAGCAAAACAGCTCAACCATTTCCTTGTTTGTAAAAAAAAGAAGCTTGTCCTGTTATGTGATACGCCCGCATTTTGCAACGCCAGTGTTACAGGATGTGCAAAGTCTCCCATTGGACCTTTGGCGGTAACAACTTTCAGAAGAGAGAGCTGTCAAGGTATGTGCTCTTCTTTCAGCCAAATATACTCTGGGATTGCACTTGGCTCCTACTTAGTGAAGCCACGGATGCCCAGAAAACTAGCACCGTGAGATTTTTCTTTTTAATATAAAAACTTCACATCCATCTTTTAAAAACACTCGTATGCATTTGATCCATGGCTATCAGGAAACCCGAACCATGACCATATGGCTGAGCCTAACTGAATCTGTGCTAATGCCGATTAAATGTGTTTGTCTATCAGACTGTTAGATATGATCATCTGACTATATTAGAATGTAGTGTGGCTTAACACTCAAATGATAAACATGATAAAGCAGAACAGTGATTAGAATAATGGTTCATATCATTGGAAAACCACTTGGAGAAACATACGCAGCCTACCGGCGATACGGTGGACAAAAAAGTCACACCCTGGACCGGAGGGCCGTAATAACACTGCTATGTGTGTGTGTGTGTGCTTATCTTTGTCCAGAGTGCCCAGTGTGTCCACTGCCTTCAGAGATCACACAGCGGGATTTGATTTCAGAGGGCAAGATGAAGCTATAGTACCTGTCCAATCCTCTCAGATCTACAGGAGTGCCAATGAGGTCTAGGGGTTGATTTGGGATGGGGCAAGATTGTTGTGCCCTGTCCAAAAACCACCATATACCAGATTGGTGATTGACACGAAGACCAACGACAAAAACATCCGGGGGGAAAAAAAGGTTGGGGTTCCTGCCTGGGCTCAATTAATAATGCCAATTACCACCCACAGGCAGATGGATCTGTCTGAGCCCAGTCACACTGTGTGTGGAGTGCTTCTCTAGGAATGTGTTGGTGGTTTATTCTCTCAGGCTGATACTTCTGGGTCAGGACATGTCAAGGCTGGTTCCATTCATTCCATACTCTCTAACACGATTACTACTCGAGACGCCTTAGTCATGAAGTGGATCTGTGAGCAACAGCTAAGTGGTGCCTAAAGCAGACTGGTGGGTCTCTATAACAGAACAGGACCACCAGCTAAACGTACGTCAGGGTTTCTATACCAGGTATCAATGATGTGTATTTATAGCTGTATATAGGGCTGGTTCTCAGGGCTTAACTCTCTCTCTTCAAAACACGTATTGTCCTCAAATATGAACTGTACAGGAACATACAGCACATTATTACAGGAGAACAATATAGCATACCACCCTGAATCCCACTCCTGGCTTGCCGAAGAAGCTAAGCGGTGTCGGTCCCTAGGGGGGGGGACCAGATGCTGCTGGAAGTGGTGTTGGAGGTCCAAAAGGAGGCACACTTTCCTCTGGTCTAAAAAAAAAAAACATGTTAAAAAAAGCTTCCAACGCCCCAGGTGCAGTGATTGGGGACATTGCCCTGTGTAAGGCGCCGTATTTCGGATGGGCCGTTAAACGGGTGTCCTGACTAAATGTCCAATCTGGCCCTCATACCATCACGGTCACCTAATCTTTCCCAGTAACTATTCCCCAGGTCGTTGCTGTAAATAAGAACGTGCTCTCGGTCAACTTACCTGGTGAATTAAAGGGTTAAATAAACAAATAAATGTGAAGAGGAAAAAAGAGAGTGAGTGGTAACACCTCTCCAATTACACACAAACACCTGTCACACACCCAAAAGCACAAAATACTCCCCTATAAACAATCACTAGATTATTATAAGATATTTCCTCCGCCTTCGTCTCTGATCCAAACCCTCAGACACACAGAGAGAGCGAGAGAGGGGAGCTGGGCAGATGTTGACTCTGTATTTAAATCGTTATCCAGTAAAATGTGGTGATATCACATGAACCAGGTTGTTTTTAAATGGTTAAGCGTGTGTAGATGTATGTGGAGACAAAAGCATACAACTGGCCTGACAAAGACACCAGCAGCCAAAAACACAAACAGCTGTCTGTTTTCAGTATTCACAAACTGGCAAAAGCCAGAGAAACATAGGAAAGGAGAAAGGGAAGGAGAGAGAGAGAAATGTACAGGGGGAAAAAGTATAGGACTTATACAAAAAGGAGTGAGACAGGAAGAGGAGGAAGGGACCGAGAGAGGCACAGGAAAAGGGAGCTTTGGAGGGAGGGGACTAGGGTTAGAGAGAGAGGCCAGATGGGGGCATGGGGTGTGTGTGTGTGTGTGTGTGTGTGTGTGTGTGTGTGTGTGTGTGTGTGTGTGTGTGTGTGTGTGTGTGTGTGTGGATAATAATCTGCACTAATCAGGAGCGTGTAACCCATCTGAGCAGTCAGAGCAGATTATCCCTCTAACAATGGCCTGCCCTCATCTGCTAAATGACCCCACTCGAAATCACATGCTGTCAGTGACAAACACCATCTATACGTAGAAGGACCCTCCAGAACACTCTAGGGCCTCCAGAACTGCAGGACGATGTCTCCCAATACAGTGCATTCGGAAAGTATTCTGACTTTTTCCACATTTTGTTACATTACAGCCTTATTCTAAAATGGTTAATTCCCCTCAATCAAATCACATTTTAATTGTCAAATACAACAGGTGTAGACCTTACCGTGAAATGCTTACTTACAAGCCCTTAACAAACAATGCAGTTAAGACGTGTTAATTAAAAAGAAATAAGAGTAACAATTAAAGAGCAGCAGTAAAATAACAATAGCGAGGCTACATACAGGGGTACCAGTACAGATGTGCAGGGGTAGAGTTACATGTAGGTAGAGTTAAAGTGACTATGCATAGATAATAAACAGAGAATAGTAGCAGCGTAACAGAGGGGGGCAATGCAAATAGCCTGGTTAGCCATTTGATTAGCTGTTAAGGAGTCTTATGGCTTGAGGTAGCAGCTGTTGGGAAGCCTTTTGGACCGAGACTTAGTGTTCCGGTACTGCTTGCCATGCGGCAGCAGAAAGAACAGTCTATGACTAAAATTAAAATTAAATCACATCCGGCCGTGATTGGGAGTCCAATAGTCCGGCGCACAACTGGCCCAGCGTCATCCGGGTTTGGCCTGGATAAACCGTCATTGTAAATAAGAATTTGTTCTTAACTGACTTGCCTAGTCAGTTAATACCAGTAAATACCTTATTTACATACGTTTTCAGACCCTTCGCTATGAGACTCGACATTGAGCTCAGGTGCAGCCTTTTTACTTTGATCATCCTTGAGATGTTTCTGCAACTTCACAATTCCTTCGACCTCATGGCTTGGTTTTTGTTCTGACATGCACTGTCAACTGTGGTAAATTCAAATGATTGGACATGATTTGGAAAGGCACACACCTGTCTATATAAGGTCCCACAGTTGACAGTGCATGTCAGAGAAAAACCAAGCCACGAGGTCGAAGGAATTGTCAGGAGAGCACAGAGACAGGATTGTGTCGAGGCACAGATCTACGGAATGGTACAAAAAATGTTTTATACAGCATTGAAGGCCATAATTTCATACTGAAATGGAAGAGGTTTAGAACCATCAAGACTCTTCCTAGAAATGGTTGCCTGGAGCAATCGGAGAAGGGCCTTGGTCAGGGAGGTGACCAAGAACCCGATGGTGACTCTGACAGAGCTCCAGAGTTCCACTGTAGATATGAGAGAACCTGCCAGAAGGACAACAATCGCTGCTGCACTCCACCAATCAGGCTTTTATGGTAGAGTGGCCAGACGGAAACCACTCCTCAATAAAAGGCATATCACAGCCCGCTTGGAGTTTGCTAAAAGGCACCTAAAGGACTCTGACCATGAGAAACAAGATTCTCTGGTCTGATGAAACCAAGATGGAACTCTTTGGCCTGAATGCCAAGTGTCACATCTGGAGGAAACTTTGCACAATCCCTACGTTGAAGCATGACCCTAAAGCACACAGCCAAGACGAAACAGGAGTCTTCAGGACAAGTCTCAATGTTGAGTGGCCCAGCCAGAGCCCGGACTTGAACCCAATGGAACATCTCTGGAGAGACCTGAAAATGTATGTGCAGCGACGCTCCCCATCCAACCTAACAGAGCTTGAGAGGATCTGCAGAGAAGAATGGGAGAAACTCCCCAAATACAGGTGTGCCACACTTGTAGCGTCATACTCAAAGACTCGAGGCTGTAATCACTGCCAAAGGTGCTTCAACAAAGTACTGAGTCTGAATACTTATGTAAATGTGATATTTCAGTTTGCTAACATTTCTAAAAACCTATTTTTGCTTTGTTATTATGGGGTATTGTGTGTAGATTGATGAGGATATATTGTTTTAATCTATTTTAGAATAAGGAAGTAAGGTAAAAAAAAATATATGGAAATAGTCAAGTGGTCTGAATACTTTCCGAATGCACTGTACCGGGGTTCATGAGAAGCAGATACATTGAACGGAGGATGTAAAAGCAGCCAATAGCAGAAGTAACCCATCACCAAATTAAAAAAACACACCTATGACCCATAACGCCCATAATGTCTTAATGGAGCTCAGATTGAGAAAATTGTGATTGGAGATTATGATGAAGTGATGAGAGGCCCGAGAGAGGGGGTTTAGCCAAGGGTATAGGGGGGAAGAAGGGCAGCAAGCTGGATTCTCCCTGAAGTGTACTCAGTCGCTGTCCCACGTGGATTTAAATGGAATGGATTTGTGTGTGAAATAAGCAAACAGGGTGCCCACTTTCATACGCTAAGGCAGACGCAGAAACGTGTACACACAATCCAGAGACACTGACCACTGGTCCTTGGTAGGTATTTTATTTCATATATAGACGCTTTCTGTAATCAAATGTGAGTGCAATCAAACAACAGCAAATACAAACATTACCGATGTAGTCTGAACCAGGTACACAGGATTAACACTAGGACTCTACCTGGGTTTAAAAAAGGTACACTCCACCATATGACATCATACACAAAATGGGGCAGCGCTCTGCTTTACAGACAACAGCAACATTTTTTATCTGCTAAGAAGACTGATCACATTGGGAAGAGTCAAGTGTCAGTTTTGGCAAATTTGAATTGTGTTGTTGTTTTCCGTAACCAGGAAGTTGCCCTGCAGTCTATGATGACATCACATTGTGGAGTAGGGCGTCTGGCGGCCAACCAGGGGTTGATGTCACAAAGCAGGACCAAATATTTAGCTAAAGCTCCTAAATATTCTTAAACAACTCCACATTTCCTAGTTTACAGAGACTGATTTGAATTCAACTTTAGCTTGGTAATACTCCGTAAAATCAACAGCTACGCGCGTGAATGTTGCTCAATGTGATCTGGGCCCGGTTTCACGATAGCAATAGACCTTAGACTTATAAGTGTTTTAACGATGCAACTTTCCTACAACCGCCGAAGATATAACATGCGTTTCCAAAAACACCACGCGTAGAGAACGGTCGCTAAATGCATCGTTGGAGCATGTGTTGATACTGATAGGATCGAATTATCCATTCAAATCTTTCCTTTACATTATATTTCTTTCACAAAACTGACTACGGATCAGCTTCTAGAGACACATTACCACCTACAGTTGCAAATATCGAGTCGGCTTATTTTTTTAACGCTTACCCAATAACAAATGCACCATATCACTGATTTGTTAGGCTACACGTGATTAAATATATTGATACAAATTACAGACAGTATCCTACAGTACAGTACATTTGAAGCATCTTTTTATATGTCGCCTCCCACTGTTTCAATGGCAAAGACATTGGCAACTTTGTACTTGTAGTCAACTTTGTTCTGAAGTTATAGGTGGTCACAGAGACTGATAAACCATGTGATTATGTTTAGCGGAGATCTTGTGAATAAAGTGACATGGGAGGGCAAAAAAATAATCATCTAACTCGGCTGTTCTGAGGTGATCTGATGCAGGCGTTAGATTACGAGCATCTTCAAGTGCAACGTTAATAACGATGGTTTTGGGAAACGGCTCACAGATTTAACGACAACGTATCTAACGTTCTTGGGAAACCGGGCCAAGGTTAACTATTGAGCCTGCTTTACTCAGGTGGGCAGAGCTGAGGGGAATAAGGTGAGACGGTGGGGTCCAGGAGATGTCCGTTTTTGATCAAAGTGATCAGGTTAACTATTGATCCTCTTTGATCAGAAGAGCGGAGGGGAGTAGGTGAGGTTCAGGAGCGGTCCAACCGTGACACCCTAACCCCAGTGTTTCCCAAACTCGGTCCACGTTTATGGAACGTGGGTCCCCATGCTACAGTTTGAGAAACTCTACCCTAAACCCCTGATTCCTCCCTCCCCCAGTCCAGCCTGTGGCACAGACATCATCACACGGAACCCCACCACGCCCAGAGTCCACCATTGTGAGCCCACCCCTACCAGAGAGAACAGAACTCTCGGGAAATCACTCCATTGTCACAGTTCCTGACAAGACTGATGCTGGTTTCCAGCGTGTCAAATCAATAACCCCAACCAACTTCGGGACAAAGTCATGACTTGAACGATTCATTTCAAGTTCAATAAAATGGACATGTAAAAATGGACATGCAAGTCAAATTGAGAAATTCCCCATTGTTTAACGAGATTTAAAACCACACTAACAGTTGAACATTTCATTTGGGATGTATTTCACAAAATAAAATAAAATGCAAATGCTTTGTGGTGCGTGTTGGAATATTACTTTGCTGTGAAGCCAGGTTGAAGTGTCTATTGGAGAGACTAAATTAGACCTAAACCCCTCAATATTTCCACTCCCTCGGCTTTGGGACACGTGCATATGGCGGGCTCACATGAATGCACAAATCGAGGGCCTTCGTTTATCCTACAGCAAACAGAAAATAAAAATGATCAGAAGTCTCCATCCATCAGGAGGAACCAATCAGAGGCGGTCAGGTGGGGTCAGTTTGAACCAATACCCACCCTGTAGCTGTGGCGTGGCACATAGGGGTCAGGTGGGATCAGTTTTAACCAATACCTGTTCTGTAGCTGTGGCGTGGAGCAGAGGGTTGTGAGGGATGGGGGGGGGGGGGTGTATAACCGCAACATGTAGCACGTGGACCCCCCACCCTCTGTGTGAGAGAGAGAGATACAGTGGGGAGAACAAGTATTTGATAACCTGCAAAATCAGCAGGTTATCCTACTTACAATGCATGTAGAGGTCTGTAATTTTTTATCATAGGTACACTTCAACTGTGAGAGACGGAATCTAAAACAAAAATCCAGAAAATCACGTTGTATGTCATTTGAATTTTATTGCATGACATAAGTATTTGATCCCCTACCAACCAGTAAGAATTCCAGCTCTCACAGAGCTGTTAGTTTTTCTTTAAGAAGCCCTCCTGTTCTCCACTCATTACCTGTATTAACTGCACCCGTTTGAACTCGCTAACTGTATAAAAGACACCTGTCCACACACTCAATCAAACAGACTCCAACCTCTCCACAATGGCCAAGACCAGAGAGCTGTGCAAGGACATCAGGGATACAAATTGTAGACCTGCACAAGGCTGGGATGGGCTACAGGACAATAGGCAAGCAGCTTGGTGAGAAGGCAACAACTGTTGGCGCAATTATTAGAAAATGGAAGAAGTTCAAGATGACGGTCAATCACCCTCGGTCTGGGGCTCCATGCAAGATCTCACCTCGTGGGGCATCAATGATCATGAGGAAGGTGGGGGATCAGCCCAGAACTACACAGCAGGACCTGGTCAATGACCTGAAGAGAGCTGGGACCACAGTCTCAAAGAAAACCATTAGTAACACACTACACCGTCATGGATTAATATCCTGCAGTGCACGCAAGGTCCCCCTGCTCAAGCCAGTGCATGTCCAGGCCCGTCTGAAGTTTGCCAATGACCATCTGGATGATCCAGAGGAGGAATGGGAGAAGGTCATGTGGTCGGATGAGAAAAAAAATTGAGCTTTTTGGTCTAAACTCCACTCGCCGTGTTTGGAGGAAGAAGGATGAGTACGACCCCAAGAACACCATCCCAACCGTGAAGCATGGAGGTGGAAAGAGCATTCTTTGGGGATGCTTTTCTGCAAAGGGGACAGGGCGACTGCACCGTATTGAGGGGAGGATGGATGGGGCCATGTATCGCGAGATCTTGGCCAACAACCTCCTTCCCTCAGTAAGAGCATTGAAGATGGGTCTCCAGCATGACAACGACCCGAAACACACAGCCAGGGCAACTAAGGAGTGGCTCCGTAAGAAGCATCTCAAGGTCCTGGAGTGGATTAGCCAGTCTCCAGACCTGAACCCAATAGATCATCTTTGGAGGGAGCTGAAAGTCCGTATTGCCCATCAACAGCCCCGAAACCTGAAGGATCTGGAGAAGGTCTCTATGGAGGAGTGGGCCAAAATCCCTGCTGCAGTGTGTGCAAACCTGGTCAAGAACTACAGGAAACGTATGATCTCTGTAATTGAAAACAGGTTTCTGTACCAAACATTAAGTTCTGCTTTTCTGATGTATGAAATACTTACGTCATGCAATAAAATGCAAATTAATTACTTAAAAATCATACAATGTGACTTTCGTTTTAGATTCCATCTCTCACAGTTGAAGTGTACCTATGATAAAAATGACATACCTCTACATGCATTGTAAGTAGGAAAACCTGCAAAATCAGCAGTGTATGAAATACTTGTTCTCCCCACTGTACATTTGCAGGGCTTGGTGTGTCAGGTTTTAGGGTGTGTGTGTGTGTGTGTGTTCGGGCGGTTGGGGTTTTCAGGCAGCACAGAGTCCAAGACAAGTACCAGATTGAACCAGTCTGGGTCCCAAACCCCACCTCCAAATTTCCATTTCTCTCTCACACACACAAACACATAAATCCACCCCAGGTCATGTCCATGTAGTCAGGTGATCAATGTCAACAACAACAACAAAAAATGTAACACCAGAAAACCTGGATGGTAAAAAACATCTACCATCCAGACGCTTCATCAGTCCTTACAACAACCGCAACACCTCCAAAGACACACTCCTCCCAAGGAAAAGCAGAGTGTGTGTGTGGGTGTGTTCATCCTCACACGCACACACACACACGTCGTCCACTGGGCACGTGGAGGAGGCAATTCTCCCTCTGGGTGGCTAGACCAATCACAGGAGGAGACCGGGTCGCAGTTACCACGACTACCAGGGGTCCTCCAGATCACACTGAGATAGAGAGAACGAGAGAGAGAAATGTTTATGAGGCGCCATAGTGCATACAATATAAAACTGATGTTATCAACGTATTGATGTTGAGAAGCGGGTGTGCAAGTGGACCGGGGGCTGAGAATGTGAGGGGTTGGTATGTGGGTCAATCTGTGGGATGAGCCGATCTTGGACTCACCTGTTGGTGGCCTACTGAAAGACCGGCTGTGTCCCAATTCTTATACTAGGCTACAGCCTATGTAATAGGCTTTTTTTGTCACCAAGAATTAAACATTTGTAGATGATGCTATAAATGCCATGGTGCCATGTAGCAGGAAATCACTGTGCACTATTCAGGACACGAAGAGCAATTTCAGACCCACAATGGAATGTTCACAGGAAAAAGTGATCATATACCATAACAGTCAGACACTGACCAAATCTGACAGTCAAGAGACAAACCAAATCAGATGGACAGATCTTAGTATTATTATTAATTCAAATCACTTTTATTGATTATTTTATTCATTCACATATTGCTGTATGGAACAGATTCAGCCCACACACACACACAAAATTGTGTCTTGTTGCATACAGTAAGTGCCACCATTCATCAGAGAGAAATACAACTCAGTCTTTAGAAATACAATGACACACACACCTTTTTTACTTTGGTATTTAGAACTTTTTAGAACTTTGTATACTGTTCCAGAATTTTGAAGTAGTTACAGTACTGTAGTGGACACACACCTTAACAAATTCTACCAAACAAACACACACACACACACACACACACACACCTCAGCTGGCTGCTAAGACCCGTCTCTCTCTCTCGGACGGACAGAGAGACACACAGGCAGACGCAGAGAGACAGAGACAGGCAAACAGAGACACACACAGAGACACACAGAGAGTGAGTGTGTTGTGTGTGGGTACTGTGAGAACAGGTATAGGTGGTTTATGGGAACTTGTGTTTTTATATGGACAGTCCAGTCGGTCTTCTCTCTCTGTCAGGTAGAGGTCCAGACATGATCGGTCCATTGACTTAGACCACTCATCTTTATATCTACCCATTATGGCGTTTATGAGAGCACAGATGGACTAGACGCTGTGAGAGCACACATGGACTAGACTAGATTTTTTTTTGGGGGGGGGGTCAACAACAGAGATCAGAGAGGAATTAGGAGGGGGGAGGATCTGGTTGGCGAAGCTCAGCAGCTGGAGGATATAGTGGGACGAGGTCTGCCGCCGGAGGTTCAGGTTGGTCAGTGTCTACCGCTGGAGGTTCTGATTGGTCGATGTCTGCAGCCGGAGGTGGTTGTTGGTCGATGTCTGGAGAGGGCGTGTCTTTGCTTTTCTCTGTCTCCGGGGATGAGGGCGTCTCGATGACGACAGGTGAGGGAGGGGGAGAGGGGGGTGAGGGCCGGGGGGAGTCAGGGAGGTCGTCAGCGGTAAAAGAGGAGGATTCCTCTCCCATGTCGGCTGTATTCTCCCCAGGCAGACGGTAGACTGCCAGGGCTTCCTCCAGCACCGAGCGATACTGCCCCCGGTGGTGCAGGCGGAACTGACGCAGCGCCTCCAAGAGGTTGGTCGCCGTACTGCTGCCTCCTCCCTCCTCACTCTCCTCCTCTCCTCCACCTCCAACACAGGCCTGGCCGGGGCAACACCACGCCACACACACACACACACACACACAAGCTAGTGTCAGACACACACCAGCGTCAAACACGCACACACAGGCACACACACTGTCTCACACCATACTACCCCTACCCCTGTGGCCAGCTACCCGTAGTGACATTGTCTTTGTCCAGTGAGGGAGAGGAGAATACAACAATGCCTTCCCGTTCCCCACTACAACTCCCAACACCCCAAACACAAACACAGACTAGACTAGGCAAAATAGTTCATGATCAAAAGACGTCCAGGACTTTTGTGTGATAAAAGGTTGGGACACGGTAGGAAGGAACATCAGGGAGCAGTATTCATGTGATGTGAAACCAAGTCTTGACTCTAGATGAAATATTCAATTTTGATCATGTTTGGTATTTTGACGGTCCTCGAAGCCCATTCACACGCCAGAAGAGTGGTGCTGTTGTGACTGGGCTGGAGTGGGGTCATTGTGGAAGTGGGAGGTCAGGGGTGAGCGGTCAAAGAAGAGTTACTCACCCCTTCCTCTTCTCTTTGTGGGTTCAGCCTGCTGTACACCGCCTCGATCACACTGCGCCTGACCCCACACACACACACACACACACACACACACAATTAGACATTCTTATTTGTGAACTTGTGTGAAGCTTTATTGAGAAGTTGGATCAATAAATCATGACAGTCTCTCATACTTTCATGAAGAAAGAAGGGGGAGACATGGACAATAAAGCAGTTGTCTTCAGTGTGTGTAGTATTTACTTGCAGGCCAGGCCTCCTCCAGGTGGAAGGTTGGGGATGTTCTCAGAGGCGATGTTCCTCAGAACAGACACCAGGTCAGGAACCCCCTCCTCTCCACAGCTACCCAGCAAATCTAGAGATAGACACAGGGTTAGATTGGAAACGCAACAGAATAAAATACGGACAGTTGCCTCTGACCAGAATATTGGCAGTCATGTCCATGTTGAAAGAGCCTCTGCTCGTCGACACACAGCAGGTGGTCACTATTACACACCGCGGCGACAGCTTCTCGCTGCTATTAGCCGTTCGTCCGTGTAGTGTGTCTAAGCTCTTAGAAAGGATGGGGGTGTATGTGCGTGTTCTCACCCTCTACACGTGTCTCCAGGTATTTGTCCAGGTCCTCCTCTCTCTTCAGGGCTTCCTCAGACACCTTGGGAGCTCCCGGTAAAGTCACCAACACCACACTCATGTTATCTCTGCTGCCCTGGAGAAACACACATACAGAGACCGGGGCTTAGAGTGTGGGTGAGTGAGAGTGTGGGTGAGTGAGAGTGTGGGTGAGTGAGAGTGTGGGTGAGTGAGAGTGTGGGTGAGTGAGAGTGTGGGTGAGTGAGAGTGTGTATGTACCTTGTGCAGACAGGTGTCCACCACAGCAGTGCAGACTCTTTCCAGGTCGTCAAACACTTGTAGCCGGGACCTGACGAACTCGCACAGCTCCTCGTTGGACATCACGTCCCAGATCCCGTCGCACGCCAGCACCACAAACTCATCCCCCTCCGCAGCACGCTCCAACACACACACCTGTGGGAGGAACACACACCTCAGCTGGAGAGATCACACACACCTCAAGTAGGAGAAAGACCTCGAGTTTACTACAAGCTGTGCACACTAATAAAGGCATTTTAAACACACACACACACACCTCTGGCTCTGGGCTGACCAGTTGTTCTGTGGGACCCTTCCCATCCACACACTTGTAGTCATAGTCCCCCAGGGCTCTGGACACGGCCAGGGAACCGTTGACCCTCTGGATCATCACTGACCCCCCTGCGTTCTGGATACGCTCCTTCTCTCTGGGGTTGCACGGCTTGTGGTCCTGCAGTGAGAAATAGAAAGCGTTTGAGATAAGAGGCTGCTGATCTACATGACCTTGCATTCTAAATAACTACTCATTACATGATCAGGGTCAGCGATCATGCGTCTTGCCAGGCTCAAACTGATTCCCTGCTGTCTCTCTCCATCACTCCCTCCCTCTCACTCAGTCAGTATATTGTATAAGTATTCAGCTCCCCGAGTTCATACATGTTAGAAACACTGTGGGCAGCAATTACAGCTGTGGGTCTTCAAACTCTGTCAAGACGTTGGGGATCATGGCTAGACAGTCATTTGAGTCTTGCCATAGTATTTCAAGCAGATTTAAGTCAAAACTGTAACATGGCCACTTAGGAATATTCAAGGTCTTCTTGGTAAGCAACTTCATTGTAGATTTGGCCTTGTGTTGAAGGTTATTGTAATGCTGAAAGATGAATTCCTCTCCCAGTATTTGGTGTAAAGCAGACTGAAGCAGGTTATGCTCTAGGAGTTTGCCTGTGCTTAGCCCTATCCCAATTCTTTCTTTCTTTCCTGAAAAACTCCCCAGTATTTACCGATGTCAAGCATACAGATACCATGATGCAGCCACCATCATGCTTGAAAATAAGGAGGCAGTTGCTTAGTAATGTTATTACTTTACTTATTATTATTACTTTAGTGCCTTGTTCCATATGGGGCGGCAGGTAGCCTAGTGGTTAGAGTGTAGGGGCGGCAGGTAGCCTAGTGGTTAGAGTGTAGGGGCGGCAGGTAGCCTAGTGGTTAGAGTGTAGGGGCGGCAGGTAGCCTAGTGGTTAGAGTGTAGGGGCGGCAGGTAGCCTAGTGGTTAGAGTGTAGGGGCGGCAGGTAGCCTAGTGGTTAGAGTGTAGGGGCGGCAGGTAGCCTAGTGGTTAGAGTGTAGGGGCGGCAGGTAGCCTAGTGGTTAAAGTGTAGGGGCGGCAGGTAGCCTAGTGGTTTGAGTGTAGGGGCGGCAGGTAGCCTAGTGGTTAGAGTGTAGGGGCGGCAGGTAGCCTAGTGGTTAGAGTGTAGGGGCGGCAGGTAGCCTAGTGGTTAGAGTGTAGGGGCGGCAGGTAGCCTAGTGGTTAGAGTGTAGGGGCGGCAGGTAGCCTAGTGGTTAAAGTGTAGGGGCGGCAGGTAGCCTAGTGGTTTGAGTGTAGGGGCGGCAGGTAGCCTAGTGGTTAGAGTGTAGGGGCGGCAGGTAGCCTAGTGGTTAGAGTGTAGGGGCGGCAGGTAGCCTAGTGATTAGAGTGTAGGGGCGGCAGGTAGCCTAGTGGTGGCAGGTAGCCTAGTGGTTAGAGCGTTGGGTCAGTAACCGAACGGTTGCTGCAACGAATCCCAGAGCTGACAAGGTAAAAATCTGTCGTTCTGCCCCTGAACAAGGAAGTTAACCCATTGTTCCCCAGAAAGCAGTCATTGTAAATTAGAATTTGTTCTTAACTGACTTGCCTAGTTAAATTAAAAAAAAAAAAAAAGTTAAATACAAGATGCATGTTTTGGAATCTTTTCACTTGGTCATTAATGTGGAGTCACTATAATGTTAATTCATCCTCTCCCATCTCAGCCATTGAACTTTGTAGCCATTTTATAATCACCAATTGCCCCCATGGTGACATCCCTGTGCAGTTTCATTCCTGTCCTAAAGCACAGTTCAGAAGGATGACTGTATCCGAGGTGTCTGGGTGGTTTAACACATAATCCTCAGCATCATTATAAACTAGACCATGCTTAAGGAAATATTCAATGTCAGATTTGTTATTGTGACCAATCACTGCCCTTTATGAGGCTTTTGAAAAGCTCCCTGGTCTTGTAGATGAACGTGTGTGTGAAATGCAATACTTGACAGAGAGACCTTACAGGTGTTTTATGTATGGGGGACAGAGTAAGGGTTAGTCATTAAATCATGTCAAACCCTATTATTTGCCAGAGTACACGTAACTTGTGTGATTTGGTCATTTGACTTCTGAACTAATTTAGTTTTGCCTAAACAAAAGGGCTGAATACTTATGCAACAACTATTTTAGTTATTGAAATGTTTAATTCAAAAACAAAATGAAACAAACATTCCACTTGGACAAGAGTATTTTGTGGGGGCCTCCCGGGTGGCGCAGTGGTTAAGGGCGCGGCCATCAGAGACTCTGGGTTCGCGCCCAGGCTCTGTCGTAACCGGCCGCGACCGGGAGGTCCGTGGGGCGACGCACAATTGGCCTAGCATCGCCCGGGTTAAGGAGGGGTTGGCCGGTAGGGATGTCCTTGTCTCATTGCGCACCAGCGACTCCTGTGGCGGGCCGGCGCAGTGCGCGCTAACCAAGGTTGCCAGGTGCATGGTGTTTCCTCCGACACATTGGTGCGGCTGGCTTCCGGGTTGGACGCGCGCTGTGTTAAGCAGCAGTGCGGCTTGGTTGGGTTGTGTATCGGAGGACGCATGACTTTCAACCTTCATCTCTCCCGAGCCCGTATGGGAGTTGTAGCGATGAGACAAGATAGTAGCTACTGAAACAATTGGATACCATGAAATTGGGGAGAAAACAGGGTAAGAATTAAAACATTATTTTTTAAAGAGTATTTTGTGTACATTGTCATCCCACTTTAACACAATAAAATGTGAAAAAAGTGCCTTGACAAATACTTCTGCAAGGCACTGCATATTGTAGCAGTGTAGAGATGATAACCGTTAAAAGCGGTTAGCTGCCGAAAACACAGTTGACCGATTGGTCTATCGGCTAATTTGCATAATTTAGTGGAATGAAATTGTCCGGTGTGCATTTACAAAATAATGCATCTTATTTATCACACAAGCAACAATCACCTGTTGTGCAAGCTCCTCCTCCAGCTGGTTGCAGCTTGAAGTGAAACATGTAAATCGCATAAACCCAGTCGTCGCACAACAATTCTAAATTGACTTTTAAACATCTTTTAAAAAATTAAAAAACACAAATAGCTTATTTACATCAGTATTCAGGCCCTTTGCCATGAGACTCAAAATTGAGCTCAGGTGCATCCTGTTTCCATTGATCATCCTTGAAGTTTCTACAACTTGATTGGAGTCAACCTGTGGTAAATTCAATTGATTGGACATGATTTGGAAAGGCACACCTTGGAAAGGCACATAAGGTCCCTCAGTTGACAGTGCATGTCAGAGCAAAAACCAAGCCATGACTTCGAAGGAATTGTCCGTAGAGCTCCGAGACAGTATTGTGTCGAGGCACAGATCTTAGGAAGGGTACAAAAACATTTATGCAGCATTAAAAGGTCCCCAAGAACACAGTGGCCTCCATCATTCTTAAATGTTAGAAGTTTGGAACCACCAACACTCTTCCTAGAGCTGGCCGGCAGGGGGAGAAGGGCCTTGGTCAGGGAGGTGACCAAGAACCCAATAGTCACTCTGACAGAGCTCCAGAGTTCCTCTGTGGAGATTGGAGAGCCTTCCAGAAGGTCAACCATCTCTGCAGCACTCCACCAAAAGGCACCTGAAGGACTCTGACCATGAGAAATAAGATTGTCTGATCTGATGAAACCAAGATTGAACTCTTTGGCCTGGATGCCAAGCGTCACAACTGGTACCATCCCTATGGTGAAGCATGGTGGTGGCAGAATCATGCTGTCAGGATGTTTTTCAGTGGCAGGGACTGGGAGACAGGATCGAGGGAAAGATGAACGGAGTACAGAGTGATCCTTGATGAAAACATGCTCCGGAGCGTGCAAGACCTGAGACTGCAGCGAAGGTTCCCCTTCCAACAGAACAATGACCCTAAGCACATAGCCAAGGCAATGCAGTAGTGACTTTCTATGGGGTTGAGATCAGGATACTGGCTAGGCCACTCCAGGACCTTGAAATGTTTCTTACGAAGCCACTCCTTCGTTGCCCGGGCGGTGTGTTTGGGATCATTGTCATGCTTCAATGCCCATGCTGATGGAAGGAGGTTTTCACTCAAAATCTCACGATACACGGCCCCATTCATTATTTCCTTTACACGGATCAGTCGTCCTGGTCCCTTTGCGGAAAAACAGCCCCAAAGCATGATGTTCCCACCCCCATGCTTCACAGTAGGTATGGTGTTCTTTGGATGCAACTCAGCATTCTTTGTCCTCCAAACACGACGAGTTGAGTTTTTACCAAAAAGTTATATTTTGGTTTCATCTGACCATATGACATTTTCCCAATCTTCTTCTGGATCATCCAAATGCTCTCGAGCAAACTTCAGACGGGCCTGGACATGTACTGGCTTAAGCAAGGGAACACGTCTGGCACTGCAGGATTTGAGTCCCTGGCGGCGTAGTGTGTTACTGATGGTAGGCTTTGTTACTTTGGTCCCAGCTCTCTGCAGGTCATTCACTAGGTCCCCCCGTGTGGTTCTGGGATTTTTGCTCACCGTTCTTGTGATCATTTTGACCCCACAGGGTGAGATCTTGCGTGGAGCCCCAGATCGAGGGAGATTATCAGTGGTCTTGTATGTCTTCCATTTCCTAATAATTGCTCCCACAGTTGATTTCTTCAAACCAAGCTGCTTACCTATTGCAGATTCAGTCTTCCCAGCCTGGTGCAGGTCTACAATTTTGTTTCTGGTGTCCTTTGACAGCTCTTTGGTCTTGGCCATAGTGGAGTTTGGAGTGTGACCGTTTGAGGTTGTGGACAGGTGTCTTTTATACTGATAACAAGTTCAAACAGGTTCCATTAATACAGGTAACGAGTGGAGGACAGAGGAGCCTCTTATTAAAGAAGAAGTTACAGGTCTGTGAGAGCCAGAAATCTTGCTTGTTTGTAGGTGACCAAATACTTATTTTCCACCATAATTTGCACATAAATTCATAAAAATTCCTACAATGTGAGTTACTGGATTTTTTTCCCTCATTTTGTCTGTCATAGTTGAAGTGTACCTATGATGAAAATTACAGGCCTCTCATCTTTTTAAGTGGGAGAACTTGCACAATTGGTGGCTGACTAAATACTTTTTTGCCCCACTGTATCTCTTGTTCTACTGGTTTTCATTTCTCTTCCAGAAGTTAAAAGGCATATAGTCATTAACTACCCATCTTAATTGTTGCATCTTTAGATCTCACCCCTTTCTACATTTCTAACAGAGATTTTAATCTCAGTCACATGAACTGCTCACATCAGGTGCACTTTTGAGAACAGTCATTTCCAGCCAATTGCTTTTGGCCAAATGTTAGAAAATATTTTTTTGCATTGACTGCTTCATTACAGTAATTGTATGTTCAATACTACAGTGGCTTTGCTAAGTATTCACACCCCTTGACTTTTCCACGTTGTTGTATTAAGTTGAGATTTGTCGTCACTGGTCTACACAAAATACCCTATAACGTCAAAGGGGAATTTTTGATTTCTTTTTACAAATTAATAAAAAATGAAAAGCTGAAAAGTCTTGAGTCAATAAGTATTCAACCTCTTATGGCAAGCCCAAATAAGTTCAGGAGTAAAAATGTGCTTAACTAGTCCTAATAAGTTGCATGGACTCACTGGGTGTTTAATCATTTCTTTAGAGTCTATGACGTTGGGGAGAAGGTGTGCTAAGCTGACATATGGAATTGTTTTAAGATGGTCACACTGGATCATTTTGCTATTTGATTTTGAATTTTAGGACACCTTTATATATATTTTTTATACCTAAAACAATTGTATAAAATATTGATTTTGGACCATAGAAACTCAACACAATTAATAAATAGCAAAAAGGACCTTCAAAAAATAAATCATAAACTAGGTTTAAGCTAGAAGGTAACCGATACCGGTAAAACAAAATAAAAGGGTTAAATATGTGTAAACAAAATATATATTTCCCACATTTATTTTTTTATATATTTTTTTAAATATCTCCTAGATTTAGGACTAAATAAAAGTCCGAAAAAAATAAAATATAAAAACTTGGGAAATGTAAATACATATACATTTTGTTAACACACGTTTCACTTTTTATTTTTTTTACCGTTATCGGTTACCTTCAGACGAGTCACGACACACTTGTGGGGGTGGTGGAGCAAAACAGAGAACACCATCGTGTTTGTGAGAGGCTCCCCCTTAGGACGCTACAAACAATTTCATTACAAGAGTGATTTTCAGATGTGGCAGAGCTAGAGCGGTGTTTGTCACACCATGAGACCTTTCACCGCAGATGCGGAAGTGCGACACTGGCAGATGAGGTGGATAGAGATGCATTCAATGCGTCTTGGTGACGGGGGGGGGGGGGGGGGCAGTATGGAGTAGCTTGGATGAATAAGATTCCCAGAGTAAACTGCCTGCTACTCTGTCCCAGATGCTAATATATGCATATTATTAGTAGTATTGGATAGAAAACACTGAAGTTTCTAAAACTGTTTGAATGATGTCTGTGAGTATAACAGAACTCATATGGCAGGCGAAAACCTGAGAAAAATCTAACCAGGACGTGGGAAATCTGAGGCTTGTAGTTTATAACTCAGCCCCTATTGTAGATACAGTGGGAAATTGGTTGTTGCACTTCCTAAGGCTTCCACTAGATGTCAACAGTCTTTAGAACTTTGTTTGAGGATTCTACTGTGAAGTGGGACCGAATGAGAGAGGAATGAGCCAGGTGTCTGGCAGATTGCCACAGGCTCCGAGGCGCGGTCACGAGAGAGTTAGCTCTCGTTCCATTGCTTTTCTACAGACATAGGAATTCTCCGGTTGGAACATTATTGAAGATTTATGATAAAAACATCATAAAGATTGATTCTATACTTAGTTTGAAAAGTTTCTACAGGCTGTAACGTCTGATGTTCGGCTGGACCTGAACGCGCTTTGGATTTGTTTACCAAACGCCCTAACAAAAGAAGATATTTGGACATAAATGATGGACATTATCAAACAAAACAAACATTTATGGAACTGCGATTCCTGGGAATGCATTCTGATGAAGATCATCAAAGGTAAGCAAATATTTATAATGCTATTTCTGACTAATATCGACCACCCAATATGGCGGATATCTTTTTGGCGGCTTTGTTGTCTGAGCGCTGTACTCAGATTATTGCATGTTTGCTTTTCCCGTAAAGTTATTTTGAAATGTGACACAGCGGTTGCATTAAGGAGAAGTATCTAATTCCATGTACAACAGTTGTATTTTCATCAACATTTATAATGAGTATTTCTGTAAATAGATGTGGCTCTCTGCACAATCACCGTATGTTTTAGAACTACGGAACGTAACGTGCCAATGTAAAATGAGATTTGATATAAATATGCACTTTATTGAACAAAACATACATGTATTGTGTAACATGAAGTCCTGAGTGTTATCTGATGAAGCTCAAAGTTTAGTGATTAATTTACCTCTGTGCTTTTTGTGACTCCTCTCTTTGGCTGGAAAAATGGCTGTGTTTTTCTGTGAGTTGGTGGTGACCTAACAATCGTTTGTGGTGCTTTCGCTGTAAAGCATTTTTGAAATCAGACACTGTGGCTGGATTAACGAGAATTTTATCTTTAAAATGGTGTAAAATACTTGTATGCTTGAGGAATTGTAATTATGAGATTTTTGTCGTTTTGAATTTGGCGCCCTGCACTTTCACTGGCTGTTGGCGAGGTGGGACGCTACCGTCCCACATATCCCAGAGAGGTTAAACTAACTGATTTTGATGGAGATTTTTTGGTCATGTAACTTAGATGAACGCACTGGTGCGTCAATCGACTCTAGGGGGTTAATAATAGTGTTTAACACGACTGCATCGTCTCTGTACCTATCACACACATTTATCTGTTGAGGTCCCTCTGTCGAGCAGTGAATTTCAAACAAATACCAGGGAGGTTTTCCAATGCCCCGCAAAGGGCACCTATTGCTATATCAGCAGACACGGAATATTCCTCTGAGCATGGTGAAGTTATTAATTACACTTTGGATGGTGTATCAATACACCCAGTCGTAGAATGATACAGGGGACCTTCTAACTGAGTTGTCAGAAAGGAAGGAAAACCACTCAAGGATTTCACCATGAGGCCAATGGTGATCATGATAAAGAGAAAACTGAGGAAGGATCAACAACATTGTAGTCAGTCCACAATACTAACCTAATTAGCAGAGTGAAAAGAAGGAAGCCTGTACATAATACAAACATCTCAAACATCCATCCTGTTTGCAACAAGGCACAAAAGTAACATGCTGACCACACCGCTTGCGTCGCATACTCTGCAAAATAAATGTACACATACATGTTATTCAATCATTGCACCCACACTGCTCATGCGTGTCTGTGTAGTCAGGCATTAAAATAAAACTTGGTTCTATTTGTGACGCTTAGCAAATCCCACCTATCCCAGCTCATTGGTTTTTAGGAGAGTATTCCCACAGGGGTGATTGAAAGATGAACTGAGGGCCATACTCCAGTCGGTGGTGGTAATGTACCTTAAAGTTGGTTGCCAACCGCCATATAAACTCCAAAGAAGAATCCTGGAGGAGAGGATACTAGAAAAACTCGGTTTACCCTTTTATCTGTGGATTAATTGTCAGAGAAGAGGACTTTGTGCACTTCAAGTTAAAATAACAACCCAATGTTTGCTTGTAATTGTTAAGGACTAGGCAGTTTTTCAGGATAAACAAGAAATGTAATAGAGCTAAACACGGGCAAAAACAGAGGAAAACCTGGTCTGCTTTCCACCAGACACTGGGGGATGAATTCACCTTTTTGAACAACAATAACCTGAAAACACAAGACCAAATATACACTGGAGTTGCTTACCAAGAAGACCGTGAAAGTTCCTGAGTGGCCGAGTTACAGTTAGAATTTCAAGCTGATTCAAATCACATGGCAAGACTTAAATGGTTGTCTAGCAATGATCACCAACCAACTTGACAGAGCTTTTAGAAATAAAAAAAATGGTGCAAATGTTGCACAATCCCAGGTGTGTAAAGCTCTTAGAGACTTACCCACCACCAAAGGTGCATCTACAAAAGTATTGACTCAGGGGTGTGAATACTTAAGTAAATTAGATCATTTCTGTATTTCAGGGTTTTTTTTATTGTAAAAAATTCAAACATGTTTTCACTTTGTCATTATGGGGTATTGTGTAGTTTCATTCAAGCTGTGACATTTGGAATAAGAAAGGAGAATGAATACTTTCTGAAGGCACTGTGAGACGATAGGCTTGTCACGTTACAATTAAACTCTTCAAAAAAAGGTCCAATGCAGCCGTTTTTACCTCAATATCAAAATCATACCTTAAGGTTCTATCTGCAAAAGATGATCCAGAGATATTGGTCTTTAAAGTTGGGAACCCCCATTTGTTTGAATGAAGTCAGCCATTTTGATCTTGTATTCTTTTGAACTTAACATGAATTGGGATATTTAGAATACTATATATTAGGTAGAGAACATTGAACGTAATTTTAGGGCCTAACGCCCACCGCCACAGGCGTGTAGATGTCTATTTCCCCATCCACGTTGGCGGGTGGTCAGGGCTCCACAGTACGATCATTTCACTCACATTTCTGAATAAAAATAGTAAAGTATGAACCCATTTAATGTAAAATAAATGCTGCACTAGCTTTTTAAAAATGATTTCTGCTGTTTAGCATCATAGCTAGTAAATTAATCCCACTAAGTCAAAGAACTACGATTTATGCAACAATGCCTGGCTGGGGGCTGTGTGAAGGTGGGTGAAAAAAATATATTTTTTAAAGCGCTATGAACAGGTATAAAAGTTGGTCTAATTTACTTGAAACTAAAGTCTACTGAAGTGAGGCTTAGTCCTTCCTTGGTTATTTAAACAAAAAATAGATGTTTCACATGCTGGGTTGTCTTTCTACATTTGAGTTTCAACTGCAAAGGAAGAGAAGCAATGCGGATGCTAGTCAGATTCTCAATTCCACAGGCACAAACATGACGAGTTGCGCAACCTCGGTGACCTCCCACACTTAAAGGGGCAGGTGAAAATGTTTGTCTAATCTGTGATATTTTGGTTAAAAAAGACTCGACACAAACCGGTGCGCCTGGCACCTACTACCATACCCCGTTCAAAGGCACTTAAATCTTTTGTTTCACCCATTCACCCTCAATGGCACACATACACAATCCATGTCTCAATTGTCTCAAGGCTGAAAAATCCTTCTTTAACCAGTCTCCTCCCCTTCATCTAGACTGACATCAATAAGGGATCATAGCTTGCATCCCTAATTTGCATCCCTAATCTAGTGTAATATATTGTACCTGTGTAGAGAATCCAACTCGTCCATCTCGGCTCAGCACGGCCCGGGAGTCGCCACAGTTTATGAAGTAGAGGTGGAAAGGGCTTAGCAGCACACCCACCGCCGTGGAGCCGCTGCGGTCCAGCCCTTGTCGCAGGTCCGTGAAGCTGCGCATGTATTCGTCGATCTTCAGGAAGCCCGTGCGGATCCCATCCTTTACACCCTCCACTGAGCCCGTCCCCGGGGTGAACTCCGCCCCCCCTGATAGGATGTGCTCCAGTAGGTGGGCGGAGCAGTAATTGGCAACGCGGGAGCCGGCATGCCCGTCGTAGACAGCGAAGAAGGACCAGTCGGTGAGGCCGTGGGGCAGGCCCACCATGGCAGTGTGGGCATCCTCCATCTCCACCCGCCAGCCCTGCATGGAGCTCAGGCCGTAATGCAGCCCATTGCCCTCACCATGGGCCGTATGCTTCTCTGTCTTAGGCTTGTCCAGGAACGCCCCCATACCTACAAACTGCTGACAGGAGAGAAAACATACATAAAGCTACGTTATAAACGCAGTCATACTTCAATAGGCCAATGGTGGCTAGGGTGCCACTGAAATGTTTTTCAGCTGGTCATGTTAGTTTTTGGTTCCCTATTTTATTATTATCATCACGATTTGGGTGTGCAACAATGGGTATGCAGACAAGGTATTCAAAAAGTTTGGTCTGAAGTCTTGGTTGAATCTTTGTAATACACAACTCGGTTATCATGCGCTGATTGAAAAACAATTTCTAATTGCTTTCCCAAAAACCGACTGCAAAGTAGGCCCTCCCTGGCAGAATGATATCATGATAATTTGTATCAAATCACAGGGCATTCTGCCATTACATGTAGCCTACATCGTACAAAAATACATCTAGCCTAACAACATTCTCCTGGAAGGTGCACAATTGAATAAAAGGGCAACTACACCCCCCACCCCAAAGATGTGTTTGATTGGTTTGAGACCTCAAAACATATCAGAAGACCGCTCTTAAGTCTACAGCAATGCATAAACCATAACATTTTGTATTTTTACATGCTTTTTTGTTTTTTTAAACAAACGTGTGATTAAATAGTGAAAACCTGAACTACAAGCAAAGGAAGAAGAGAACTGGCTCTGGAGCGGCATGTGGATGCAAGAACTCCGGTACACAGCAGGCAAGACACGTAGCTAGCTAGCACACTTGTAGACTGTGCACTTCGCCCCCCGCCTGCCGGGCACTGTTTTCCCGCAGTTCTGTTAACGACGGCCAGCGTAGGTGTTCGGCAGGCATTAGCGAACACTGGGTGCTAGCAGGAATGCCCACACGCCTTGAACACCCCAAACTGTGGGTTTAAATTACACACTACTGGGCTTGCATGATCTGCTTGAGAAAGATGCAACTGAGGACTGCAATTTGGAGCATTCCTGCTTGTGGACATTCCTGCATCTGCAGGAACCCCTCTTTATACTTCTATTGGTCAATTTGTATGCTAGGACTCCTGTACACAGGTGGGAGGTGGGGGCACTCTAGTACAGTAGGTGGTGGCAACGCATCAGAAAGTTGGACGTCAACTGCCGATAAACCCAACAGAAAAAGATGTGGGGCTAGCTAGTCAACACTGGAGTTGCTTACCAAGAAGACAGTGAATGTTTCCGAGTGGCCGAGTTACAGTTTAGACTTAAATCTACTAGAAATTCTATAGCAATACCTGAAAATGGTTGTTTAGCAATGATCAACAAGCAATTTGACAGAGCTTGAAGAATTTTGAAAATATTTTTTGGGGTGGAAAGCTCTTAAAGATTTACCCAGAAAGACTCACAGCTGTAATCACTGCCAAAGATACTTCTACAAAGTATTGACTCAAGGGTGTGCATACTTATGTAAATTAGATTTAAGTATTTTATTAAAAAAATAAACAAAATACAAGTTTTCACTTTGTCATTATTGGGTATTGTGTATAGAGGGGTGAGAGAAAAAAATCTATTTAATCATTTTAAATTCAGGCTGAACACTTTCTGAAGGCACTGTATTGAATTAATTTGATTAAATCTCATTTTTGTTTTAGCACAAAATTCCAAATGCCTGTATCACAAGAAAAAAAAGTGTTTTTCATGGAGCATTTTTGTATTTTTTGACTCGTCTCATTCGTTCGTCCTGTGCTGTGTGTACCTTCCCATTCTCACACACGCCAAGCCACTTCCCCTGCCACTCATAACAGAGATAAAAGATCACTTCTTCTTCTCTGAAAAGCCGTTTCATCTCGGTATTTGCATTTGAGGTTTGGTCCATCAGAATAGGTCATGTAGACAATGAAACAAAGATATTATTTTACTGTAATAGGATGAGAATGTTAGCGCAGAGCAGACCCTACTAACACTGGAGTATCCATGAACGTTGGTTCTGGGAAAAGTATTCTACGATTGTCGAGCGCGGCAGTGCAGTGCCAAGTATCGCCAGCAGGATTATAGCCATAGACTTATTTTCTGGCTTTCTAGTTTGTGTTTTATACATTTGCAATGAATATAAAAATATGCATTTGCTTAGATGTTGAAATCAATAAAGTGGACAGGCTAGCATGCTGTTCATAACAGTTCAACTGTTTTGCCTTGTTAGCTTGCAAATAGATCCAAGTTGACTCGACTTGAAATAAAGATTAGTTGGCTACTCACTAGAACATGGGCTTGTGCTGGAGATTGTTTATGAGATATTTGTTGATTTTCTAAATGCCTGCTATAAGACGTTGGTCATTATTATTGAATTATGCATGGTTCTGGCTAAAGTTGTAACAAAAAGGCCATTTTCAGAGAGACTTGAAAGCCAGATCATTGATTACAAAAAAACAGGGAAACGCATTTTGATACAATTATTAGTGGGTCTTATGGTTGTGGAAGGCCTATATGTAGCCTAGGTATAATTACACAAGCCCTGAATTCATTAGATTGCTAACTGCTTGAAAATGCAGGTCTATTGACCTTTAAAAACTGTGCAATAAAGCTTATAGACAAAAATAAAACTGAGATATTAAGTTTGAAAAAAAGATTTATATGCCATATCGACCAGCCATAAATTGTGAACACACACACTGCACGACAGGCATGTGCCCCAAAAAAGGTTGGTAGGCACAAAGAATGACTCCCCAGCTGGCCTCGGAAGAATGAGAGTGTGTGTGTGCGTGCGGGTGGGTGAGAGCCAGTGGGGAGCACACAAGTCATGATGCTCTGTAAAAACACAGTCTATTAATAGTGTGTGGTTTGGGTTTCAAGCTCAAGGTGGGAAAGACACTCCATTCATACCTCTACTAGCCCCCTATCACTCCTACTACTAGCCCCCTATCACTCCTACTACTAGCCCCCTACCACTCCTACTACTAGCCCCCTACCACTCCTACTACTAGCCCCCTACCACTCCTACTACTAGCCCCCTACCACTCCTACTACTAGCCCCCTACCACTCCTACTACTAGCCCCCTACCACTCCTACTACTAGCCCCCTACCACTCCTACTACTAGCCCCCTACCACTCCTACTACTAGCCCCCTACCACTCCTACTACTAGCCCCCTACCACTCCTACTACTAGCCCCCTACCACTCCTACTACTAGCCCCCTACCCCTCCTACTACTAGCCCCCTACCCCTCCTACTACTAGCCCCCTACCCCTCCTCCTACCCCTCCTACTAGCCCCCTACCCCTCCTACTAGCCCCCTACCCCTCCTACTAGCCCCCTACCCCTCCTACTAGCGCCCTATTCCCCATCACTCCCCCAACTATCCCCCTGTCCCTCTACGAGCCCCCCATCACTCCTTCTCTTCTAAGACTAGGCTACCCCTTCGTCCCTATACTCAAAGTCGATATCCACGTAATAATGAATTCACCAACTACGCCCACAAATTGGACAAAACAAACATTATTTCCAATTGAGCCCCATTTAAAAAGGAGCCAACTTAGACGTACAATTTTTGTTATGCCGAAAAGCTGCTGTGTTGTTCAATGAACAGCGCCAGTTAAAAGTTTGGACACACCTACTCATTCAAGTTTCTTTTGTTTGTTTAATTATTCATGTTTATTATTTCAAAGTTTTGATGTCTGCACTATTATTCTACAATGAATAGTAAAAATAAAGAAAAACCCTTGAATGAGTAGGCATGTCCAAACCTTGGACTGGTACTGTACATGTAGCCAGGTCAAAAATCCTGACTTCTGTTTCACAATGCTCCCAGGTAAGGAAATAGAGCCTGTGAGAAGAGCCCTGTGGCTTCAGGCTGTTAGGCATGGGAATGTGGGAACACGGTGTCTAAGTAGGCTACACGTAGCTCTGTGTGTGGGAAACATTCTCACATGCAAGACATTTAACTTGTTTAGTACAGTCCGTTTGTAACTCCACTCACTACTTGTAGCTGTACAGTCTGTTTGTGTTGTTGGTAGCATTCACTCAATTGGCTACTAGCCAATGGGGTAACCTAGGTAACCACAGGTTGTTTTCCCCCACAGGTGGGCAGCGATATTCTATCTAATACCGACTGGGTCTATATCAATGTGTGTGTGTGTGTTTGTACAGAACGTCTGTCATGTTAGGCAGTACAACTCTAAAATAAAACAAACTCACTACTGTTGCCTAGCAACCAAACATGCAGTCTAGGCTTCATTCAGCTACCTCACACACTCTCTCAAAATCACAAAGCTCCAGCTTCCTTCTTAGTATCCCCTTTATTCTCCAGTGGCATTTGGATGGACTGCTACACACACACACACACACAGACATAGGTGTTATTGAGACACATACACCCCAGCTCAGGGACGAAACCACAGACTCTCGACCACTCAACCCTCGAAACTGATGTCACCCAACTTAAAACCACAAGCCGAAACCAGGACTCAGATCTCCCACAGCCACACGTGGTTGTCAAGAACCACTGGCTCTGCAGAGGGAAGTGGAGGCCAGTGATTACATAACTCTAATGAGCACAGAGTACAGCTCTGTGGTCACACACATGTCACTTTTCCAACTGTTCACAGATCCATTTAGAGGATTCCATTAGGCTTGCAAGAAAGGAATTTCTCTGTACTTGTGCATGTGACATTACAAACTATTTGAATTCAATCATTTGACAGAACCCCTTTTGATTTGATCAAAACCTTCCATAAATATTTCCCCATTGTATAAGTGCTCAGAAAGTGACTTTTTCATACCCCACCATGAGACAGTCATGTCTTCATGACTGGAAAAGATACAGTTGAGATTGATATTTAAAAGGTTTACAAACAGGGTTGTCATTTGATCATTTCTGGAGATTGCTCTTTCGGATATTTCTTAAGAAAGCATTTTTGGGGATATGTGTATTGGTAGGTAAACACTGCACTGTCGGCGCTAGAAACATATGCATTTCACTGCACCTGCGATAACGTGCTAATTACACTACATGACCAAAAGTATGTGGACACCTGCTCGTCGAACATCTCATTCCAAAATTATAGGTATTAATATGGGAGTTGGTCCCCCGTTTGCTGCTATAACAGCCTCTACTCTTCTGGGAAGGCTTTCAACTAGATGTTGGAACATTGCTGTGGAGACTTGCTTCAATTCAACAAGAGCATTAGTGAGTTCGGGTGCTGATGTTGGGCTATTAGGCCTGGCTCGCAGTCGGCATTCCGATTCATCCCAAAGGTGTTCGATGAGGTTGAGGTCAGGGCTCTGTGCAGGCCATTCAAGTTCTTCCACACCAATCTCGACAAACCATTTCTGTATGGATGGAGCTTCCTTTGTGCACAAGTGCATTGTCAAGCTGAAATAGGAAAGGGCCTTCCCCAAACTGTTGCCACAAAGAATGTCATTGTATGCTGTAGCGTTAAGATTACCCTTCACTGGAACCAAGGGGCCAAGCCTGAACCATGAAACAGCCCCAGAACATTATTCCTCCTTCACCAAACTTTAGAGTTGGCACTACGCATTGGGGCGGGTAGCGTTTTCCTGGCATCCGCCAAACCCAGATTCGATTGTCGGACTGCCAGATGGTAAAGCGTGGTTCATCACTTCCCACTGCTCCAGAGGCCAATGGCGGCGAGCTTTACACCACCCCAGCCAAAACTTTGGATTGCGCATGGTGATCTTAGGCTTGTGTTCTTTGGCGGTTCATATGCTGACGTTGCTTCCAGAGGCAGTTTGGAACTTGGTCGGGAGTGTTATAACCGAGGACAGGCGATTTTTAGGAGCTACGCGCTCCAGCACTCGCCGGTCCCGTTCTGTGAGCTTGTGTGGCCTACCACTTCGTGGGTGAGACGTTTTTGCTCCTAGACTTTTCCACTTCACAATAACAGCACTTACTGTTGACCGGGGCAGCTCTAGCAGTGCAGACATTTGATTAACTTGTTGGAAAGGTGGCATCCTATGACAGTGCCACATTGAACATTTTATTTGACATAGAACTGTAGCGGACGTAGCTGTCCCAAATCAACTACTCAAACCGTAGCAACTAAACAAAAAAACACTGGATAAATGTAACAAACATATGATAATCATTAGGTAGGTTGATTGGATTTGTAAGCATTAAGACAATTGGTTCAGCTTGCCCTCAAAATGGGTGGAAACCTATCCAGTCCATTCAGATCGACATCCCAGCATACCTGATATAGCTAACAGAGATCTTGATGAATTGATTAGTTTAAAATCACACCTGTTAGTGCTGGGCTGGAACTAAAGCCTGCTGAAACTGTAGCTCTCCAGGACCAGGGGAGAAAACAAGAATTGTTACCTATCCAATAAGAAATACAAAGTCTTGTTCCAAAATATTTTTGTGTAGATGTAACCGCTGTGAAATGGCTAGCCAGTTAGCAGTGAGCGCTAGTAGCATTTAAATCAGTGACGTCACCCACTCTGAAAACTTGAAGTAGTTGTTTCCTTTGCTATGCAAAGGCTTTAAAAGGCTTTTGTGGAGCAATAGGTAACGACGCTTCGTGGGTGACGATTGGGGCAAGGAGATGCACAGAAGCAAACCTGTCACACCATCTGAACACGCCCCTGTACTGAACCACTCAGCCTCACACTCCACTTCCCTCAATCCCTCAGTGATGGGAGAAAGAGATCTAGTTAAAAAAAAGAAAACTCAACATGTAATGTTGGTCCCATGTTTCATGAGCCGAAACAAAAGATCCAGAAGTGTGCCATACGCACAAAAATATTATTTTGCTCAAATTTGTTTACATCCCTGTAAGCATTTCTCCTCTACTAAGATTATCCAATAACCTGACAGGTGTGGCATATCAAGAAACTGATTAAACCTATGGTACAGAAATTAACATAAAATTCTCTGGCAACACCTCCGGTGGACATTCCTGCAGTCAGCATGCCAAATGCCCACTTCCTCAACTTGAGACATCTGTGGCATTATGTTGTGACACAACTGCACATTTTGGTGGCCTTTTGTCACCAGCACAAGGCGCACCTGTGTAATGATCACGCAGTTTAGGGAATTGGGCAGTACGTCCAACCGGCCTCAGAACCGCAGACCACGTGTCACCACGCCAGCCCAGGTCCTTCACATCAAATCTTATTTTATTGGCCACATATTTAGCAGATGTTACTGCGGGTGTAGTGAAATGCATCCAGCTTCTTCCCCTGCGGGATCAGTGGGAAATTGCTCACCTTCGATGGCCACAGAGATGCCATGACGAGAACCTGAGGCCCATTGTCATGCCATTCACCCACCACCATCACCTCATGTTTCAGCATGATAATGCACAACCATGTCACAAGGATCTGAACACAACTCCTGGAATGTGAAAATGTCCCAGTTCTTCCATGGCCTGCATACTCAGCAGACATGTCACCCATTGAGAATGTTTGTGGTGCTCTGGATTGACATGTACGACAGCATGTCCCAGTTCCCGCCAATATCCAGCAATCTTTGCACAGCCATTGAAGAGTGGGACGATATTCCACAGGCCACAATCAGCCTGATCAACACTATGCAAATGAGATGTGTCACGTTGCATGAGGCAAACAGTGGTAGCACAAGACACTGACCGGTTTTCTGATCCACGCCCATACTTTGCGGTATTCTATGACCAACAGTTGCATATCTGTATCCCAGTCATGTGAAATCCATAGATTGGGCATATTGAATTTTTTAAATTATCAATTTCCTTACATGAACTGTAACTCAGTATAAAATCTTCAAAATGTTGCGTTTATAGTTTTGTTCAGAGTAAAATCATGAATCGCAATAAATGTTGAAAAAAATATATATAAAATAAAAATGCACTAAAGTATCATGATCATATCGTGAGGTCCCTGGCAATTCACAGCCCTACTCTCCTGGTCCGTCTTCTCCCTACGAGTGACTCCTCGTGAAACCCAGACAACAAAATTATTTAAGAGACTTTCACAAAATGTAATCCATACAATAGTCTTTTGGAGGAAGGATTGTTGACATATTTTGACATTTGTACAGTGCCCTCCACTAATATTGGCACCCTTGGTAAATATAGTTGAAGTCGGAAGTTTACATACACCTTAGGCAAATAGATGTAAAAACTCAGTTTCACCATTTCTGACATCTAATCCTAGTAAGAATTCCCTGTCTTAGGTCAGTTAGGATCACCACTTTATTTTAACAATGTGAAAATGTCAGAATAATAGTAGAGAGAATGATTTCAGCTTTTATTTCTTTCATCACATTCCCAGTGGGTCAGAAGTTTACATACACTCAATTAGTATTTGGTAGCATTGCCTTTAAATTGTTTAACTTGGGTCAAACATTTCTGGCAGCCTTCCACAAGCTTCCGACAATAAGTTGGGTGAATTTTGGCCCATTCCTCTTGACAGAGCTGGTGTAACTGAGTCAGGTTTGTAGGCCTCCTGGCTCGCACACGCCTTCTCAGTTCTGCCCACAAATATTCTATAGGATTGAGGTCAGGGCTTTGTGATGGCCACTCCAATACCTTGACATTGTTGTCCTTAAGCCATTTTGACACAACTTTGGAAGTATGCTTGGGGTCATTGTCCATTTGGAAGACCCATTTGTGATCAAGCTTTAACTTCATGACTGATGTTTTGAGATGTTGTTTCAATATATCCACATAATTTTCCTTTGTCATGATGCCATCTATTTTGTGAAGTGCACCAGTCCCTTTTTCAGCAAAGCACCCCCACAACATGATGCTGCCACCCCCGTGCTTCACAGTTGGGATGGTGTTCTTCGGCTTGCAAGCCTCACCCTTGTTCCTCCAAGCATAACGATGGTCATTATGGTTCCATTTTTGTTTCATCAGACCAGAGGACATTTCTCCAAAAAGTATGATCTCTGTCCACATGTGCAAACCGTAGACTGGCTTTTTTTATGGCAGTTTTGGAGCAGAGGCTTCTTCTTTGCGGAGAGGCCTTTCTGGTTATGTCGATATTGGACTTGTTTTACTGTGAATATAGATACTTTTGTACCCGTTTCCTCCAGCATCTTCACAAGGTCCTTTGCTGTTGTACTGGGATTGATTTGCACTTTTCACACCAAAGTGCCAATGAACGTGGTACCTTCAGGCGTTTGGAAATTGCTCCCAAGGATGAACCAGACTTGTGGAGGTCTACAAAAAAAAATATTCTATGACCTTGGCTGATTTCTTTCTTTTGAATTTCCATGGTGTCAAGCAAAGAGGCACTGACTTTGAAGGTAGGCCTTGAAATACATCCACAGGTGAACCTCCAATTGACTCAAATGATGTCAATTAGCCTATCAGACGCTTCTAAATCCATGACATTTTCTGGAATTTTCCAAGCTGTTTAAAGGCACAGTCAACTTAGTGTATGTAAACTTCTGGCCCACTGGAATTGTGATCAGTGAATTATAAGTGAAATAATCGGTCTGTAAACAATTGTTGGAAAAATTACTTGTGTCATGCACAAAGTAGATGTCCTAACCGACTTTCCAATACTATAGTTTGTTAACAAGAAATGTGTGGAGTGGTTGAAAAATGAGTTTTATTGACTCCAACCTAAGTATATGTAAACTTCCGACTTCAACTGCATGAGCAAAACAGGCTCTTGATCTTTCATTAAAAATTCACAAAAATCTAACTTTTATTTAGAGTAAAATAATTTACACAAATAAATTAACATAAAACAAATATATGTGTGCCACAATTATTGGCACCCCTTCATTCAATACTTTGTGCAATCTGCCTTTGCCAAGATAACTCAGAGCCGTTTTCTCCTGTAATGGGTAATGAGGTTGGACTACGATGAGACTATTCCTCCAGACAGAATCTCTCCAGATCCTTCAGATTCCAAGGTCCACGCTTGTGGACTCTCCTCTTCAGCTCAGGTTTTCTATGGGGTTCAGGTCAGGGGACTGGGATGGCCAAAGCAAAACCTTGATTCTGTGGTCAGCGAACCATTTTTGTGTTTCTGTTGAGATGTGCTTTTGTTCATTGTCCTGCTGGAAGATCCAACCAAAGCCCAGTTAAAGCTTCCTTGCAGAGGCAGTCAGGTTTTGATTTAATATCTGCTGGTACTTGGAGTCCATGATATTATGTATCCTAACAAGTTGTCCAGGTCCTTTGGAAGAAAAACAGGCCCACAGCGAAGATAAACCACCATACTTCAGTTGTGGTGAGGTACTTTTCTGCATGGATATCTTTCTGTCTACGCCAAATCCACTACTGTGTTTGTTTCCAAAAAGCTAAATTTTGGTCTCATCTGACCATAGAACCCGGTCCCATTGAAAGTCCCATTAACGTTTGGCAAACTGTAGGTGCTTGAGTGTTGTTTGAGGACAGCCAAGGCTTTTTTATGGCAACCCTCCCAAACAACTTGTGGTTACGTAGGTGGCGTCTGATCGTAGTTTGAGACTTTCTGACCCCAAGACCCAACTAACATCCTGCAATTCTCCAGCTGTGATCCCTGGATATTTTTTGGCCACTAACTAGCCTCCTCACTGTGCGTGCGGTCAGTATAGACACACGTCCTCTTCCAGGCTGATTGTTAACATCTCCAGGTGCTTTAAACTTCTTAATTATTGCCCTGATAGTGGAAATGGGCATTTTCAAATGTTGAGCTATTTTTTCATAGCCATTTCCTGGTTTGTGCAGCTCAACAACCTTTTGTCGCACATCATTACTGTATTCTCGAGTCTTTCCCATAGTGAGGGATGATCTTGGCCTGTATGTCACCTCATATTTATACCCCAGTGAAACAGGAAGTCATGGCATACCACTTAAGTATTCCTAAACCCTCAAGTGACTTTAAAAACGTGAAATATGAATGGGAATATACTCGATTTTACTCATAAGAATTTCTAGGGGTGCCAGTAATTGTGGCACACGTTTGAGAACAATGTATTTCACATAAATTCACATTATTTCCCTGTAATTTTACTTCAATTAAAAAGTTCGATTTTTTTGTGAATATATTTGGAATGAAAGACCAAGAGGAAAAACAGCAAAGACATTTTTTTAAAGCCTGTTTTGCTCATATTTACCAAGGGCGCCAATATAAGTGGAGAGCACTGTATCTAAAAGCATAATTGAGAAAAAAATGAATCAAAGTTGGCCTTACCCAGGCCTCCTTTGAGACCCCATGTTTCATCTGTAGATGCTACAAAGCCAAAATTGGTGTTATATTAAGCTTGTCCGCTTGCTCTGTAGTATGAGTAGCATTTTAATGTAAAAAAAACAACAACATTATGTACATTAAGAATATTGACAAAATTAAACATGAATATTCTAAATCATAAATATACCTATCAGTCTCCTAGAGTAATAAAGATAGGGATGTGTAAATGACACGGTTCTGTCTAAGTTAACATCATTGCACCTAGTGTCACTACTCTGTATGTGTGCTCTACGTCATGTAACCATGATTGTGTTCCGACCTCAGTACAGCTCAGTGTAAACAAGTAGGTATACCGGTAGGGTCAGTATCTTCTGGCAAGGTGAATGGGACAAGTCTGTTGGTTTGACTCCCTGCGTTGTGCATCGTTCTGGTGTGCGGCGACGGAAAATAACCCTACAACGATATAGCCGGCTACTAGGACCCCTGGGGGTACTTAGCCTAGCCACAGGGAGTACTTAAGACTCATGAGACAATATGCTTACTACAGGTAAAAAGAACATGAGGGGATACTTCGGCTAGAGCAGAATTCAGTTGGTGGTAAATGTACAGTAACCGAAAAAGGTTAGGAACCACTGGATTATGTAATTAACTGTGCTAATATTACGCTTGATCAGATTCGATTATTTCTGCCACAAACGGATTTTTGTTGGTTGCGTTAAAACGGACAACAAACCAAACGCCACATTTAGCTAGATTAGCTGACATTAGTTAAAGGTGTCACCTAAAAAAAATAAGCGGCTAGCTATTTAGCTAAATAGTTGGCAAAATAATGACTTTTCCCTGCCCAAGCACAGCATTTGAAAACAAGTGATGTACATTTTAGACGACGTTGCCACCTAAGGTTAAACGTTAGCTGCTATTCGTCACACATTCATGCGAGAATCAATCACTGGTGACGATAACGTCAGCTACAGTTGTAAGCTAGTTAAATGCGAATAGGCCATGCTAGGCTAACGTTAGCAAGCTAGCCAACACAACGATTGCCCCCTAGCTAAACCTCTTAATTTATACTTACGTTTCCAACTGTAAAACGAATGTAGTTGTTTTTTAGGTCCCTGACTAGTGGGTATCGTCGTGGTGATATTGTTTTGTTTCCTTACTTGACAAAACAAAATATGCGAGTTTGGCCTCAGATGAGCGGCGATAATTCCTTTCTCGGCGGTTCCCTGCTTGGATGGCGTAGGCTTTTACGCATGTTTGACACCAAATAGGTTTCTCACATCAACAAAAAAAACTGTTCAGTACGTTTCTACACAAATATGGACAGTAAGAATTGGTTATAATAGACAACACAGGCGAATCTCGCACTTTCGTCCTTTGGGTGCTGAACAAGAGGAGGTGCTATTTTTGGTACTTGTTCGGTGATTGGTCAAGAATTCTCGAGGGTGCTAACATTGATTGGTTGAAATCGCTTTCAATCAGCTCTGCCCCCGTTCAAATCTGCCGTTTCATTGGTTAATGTGTAACCGTCTGACGTTTCGCAAAGGTGCGCTCGTTTTCCCCGATGGCATGTCCCGAAATCAGCAGATGAGCTCAGGGCTTGAAAGTCAGTTACAAAAAAAAAAAAACTTTTTAGTTTTAGACAATGATGTTATCTTCCCAAACTTCAAAAGATTCACAACTAGATGATTCAAAACACCGAACACACACATACACACACATAGGAGAGGGAGTGACAGAAAATACATTTAAAACATTTAATTTATCTTGGAAAGTCAGTTTAGAAACAATAGCTTATTTACAATGACAGCCTACACCAGCCAAACCCAGACAGCACTGGGCCAATTGTGCACTGCCCTATGGGACTCCCAATCACAGCTATTTATGATACCAGAATGCAGTGCCTTAGACCACTGCACCACCCAGGAGCCCCAAAGAGAACGGAGAGGGAGAGAGAGTTATAGGGGAGTAGGATGAGGGAGGTCGACAATAGATTGTGCAGACAGACAGTCTGGGGTCTTTAGGGTGATAATCAGCAATTGCTCCTGCTTGTAAGACCAGGGGAGCTTGTTTTCATGTAGTGTTTCTTTGTGTTTTTCAGCAGGATTAATCTCAGTCTTACTAATGGACAACTCATCAGATATCACAGCAGCTTTCCCCCGAGGCCAACAAGCGTTATGACACTCAGCCACAGGCCTGGGTGAGTGAGTGAGTAGAGTGGGTATTTTCATTTGCTAAAATGCAGGATTAGCGTGGGTAGAATTTTGTCATTTTTCTCTGTTCTCAGGATGTTCAATCTCAGTTTACCCCCCTGAACAAACACACGCAGGCTCTGGTCAGCTTGGAGGTTAGGTGTGTGTGTGTGTGTGTGTGTGTGTGTGTGTGTGTGTGGGTGGGTGGGTGGGTGGGTGGGTGTGAAAGAAAGAAAGAAACCGGGGGTCAGGGGCTGTGTTGCTCTGGCCCCTTCAGGGGATTTAGAGTCTTATAGCAGCGGATCAGAATCCTAAATTAAAAACTGTCCTGTCTAATCTGCAGGGAGAAAATAGTGTGACACACACACACACACTGAAATCTGAGCACTGATAAACTGTGATCAGTGATTGTGTCCTTGGCCGGATGAAAGAAAGAGGAAGAGAGGGAGGGAGGGAAGAATGAAGGATAGGTAAGGGACACAGATTTACAGTCTCATGTTCAGTCCAGATATCAGATATCTATGTCACATCATTACTACAATATTATTCTTGTTCATTCCTAGTTAACACATTTTACAGAGTTTGCACACACACACACACACACACACACACACACACACACACACACACGCACACACACACACACACACACACACACACACACACACACACACACACACACACACACACACACACACACACACACACACACACACACACACACACATACACACACACACATACACATACACACACACTCTTATTACACATATTTGATTGCACAATGAAACATTGGTAATAGAAATGTCACAAATATGTAAAAGGTCTAACAGTTGCTTGGTGGCTAGCCCCTTTAAACAATGTTCTGTAAGCTTTACATTGCAACCTGCACCCACCTGGCTCCAATATTTTTTGGGTGGCCCTGGCCTCAGCCATGGAAACACAAAAGTCTGAATCTTTAATTCATTCATTTAAATGTATTCATAGAAATTACTGGTCAGTTTTCATTTCATCAATTGAATTTCAATTAACTACCCGAATTAACTGACTTTAAAAAACATCCCTTGGGTTGTGCCGTGGCGGAGATCTTTGTGGGCTTGTCTCAGGATGGTAAGTTGGTGGTTGAAGATATCCCTCTAGTGGTGGGCGGTGCCAAGAGTGTGCAAAACTGTCATCAAGGCAAAGGGTGGCTACTTTGAAGAATCAAAAATCTGAAGTATATTATGATTTGTTGAACTTTATTTTTGGTTACTACATGATTCCATATGTGTTGATGTCTTCACTATTATTCTACAATGTAGAAAATAGTGAAAATAAAGAAAAACCCTTGAATGAGTAGGCTCGTCCATATATGTATATAGTCTTAATTCATTGCTACTTAGATTTGTGTGTATTGGGTATATGTTGTGTAATTTGTTAGATATTACTGCACTGTCGACGCTAGAAGCACAAGCATTTCGCTACACCTGCAATAACATCTGCTAATCACGTGTATGTGACCAATAAAATTTGATTTGATTTAAAATAAGATGTAAGTAGCATGTAATAAGATGCTACTATACCGTGGCAAATGGACAAATAACAAAGATTTGGGAAGACTGGATTGGGGCTGGTTGTGATATATGCTTCCCTCTGGTGGAGAAGTACAGATCACACGCATTTTGCATTGTTATGATTATGAAACAGTCGTTTAATTCAGTACTTTCATTACGACAGATGCACAATGGAAAAAGTCACTAACATCCGCAACAGCAAAACAATGTTTCCTTTCAACCTTTTAAGTAAACCTTTTAACATATTTCCAACGGGTAGAGAGACCCTTTGCTAGTCAGTTGCTTGTTTACCAGTAGGGTGTACTCTTGAGCAGCTATTAAAGCACTACTTGAACACGCACAACGCAAAATGTTGGGCATCTTTCGAGAGCTCCAATTTTCCAATCTGAAAATCACTGATGTAATGATTTGATCTCGTTTTTTTCCGGAGTTCCCAGCTGTCTTGTGGTGCGTTCAAGACAACTGGGAACTCTGAAAAATACGAGGTCAAATCATAAAATCAGTTATCCTCAGGTCGGAGCTCTAGAGGCCCGAGTTCTCGAGTTAGAATTCTGACTTGGATTAACGTAAAAAACTATTTTTCACCGTTGCAGCTCGTTCACAATTGTCTTGAGTGCACTGAAGTCGGAAGTCAGAGATTTCCGAGTTCCAAGTTGTTTTGAACTCGGCATTGAAAACATCATAAATACAGAGATGGCACCATTGTTATCAATCATGTATTATGCCTCGTTCAAAACAACTGGGGAAAAAATAATTCTGACTGGGAAAAATATTTTTGAATGGTCACCCAACTCGGAATTTCAAGTCGGAAAAAACATCTTTCTCAGATCCGACTTTACGACCTCAAGATCACTGACATGATTTGACCATTTTTTTCCCGAGTTTCCAGTTGTCTCGAAAGCACCAATAAACCCTGAATTGCTGATATTATGTGTTGGCCAATGAGAGACTTTGAAGCCACTGGTCGGCCATATTAGCACTTCCCAGGCTCTCCAACCCGGTTCCTGGAGAGCAACCAACAGATTTTCATTTCAAAATGTATCTAGCGCAACTGATTCTAATAATTAGCTGGTTGATAATATGAACCAGGTTAGTTACAGCTGAGGTTGGAGCGAAAACATGTAAGAGGGTACTTAGCTGAACAGGATTAGAGAGCCCTGCTCAGAAAAAGCAGTCTCCATAGGAATGACTGGAATTCTACAGTATTGCGCAAGAAATATAAGTTAAATATGCAATTCAATTGCACAATTAAATGTTTCAAGGACACAATTACAGGTATTATTTTGTGGTAGTGGCCACAGTAACATTATAAAAAGTATGATTTAAGGAAAATGGTTTTATATATTTTTTATGTTTATGTTTAGCTCACATAATATTATTTTTAATGTAAGCATGAAAGTGTCTGTAATATCATAAACGTGGCAAAAATGAATGTAGACATTAATAAATGCTTTTCTATAGTTCCCAAAATATTTTTCTCAACTCCCTGGGGAGTTCCAAGATGGATGCTAGGTGAATTCAAAACAGCACACCTTGTCATTGATCCTGTGTATATATAAATAATTGGTTGTAACTTGTATTTGTCTTCTCCGCCGTTCGGTCAAGCGGGATCAGTTAAAAATTCTCTGCTCCAGGTGAGGCTCGAACTCACAACCTCGGCATAGCTCAACTGAAATACTGCTGTATAAGTACCGCGCGCTAACCGATTGCGCCACTGGAGCCCCGATGTTGCCGACTAGGAATACCGTTTAAGAATGTCATGTTTGTTCAATTAGGGAGACGACTTTTTATTTTTTCCTTTTTTCTACATCCAACCGAGTAGCTTGCAACTAATTGTGTGGCTGACAATAGCCGACTACGACGTTATGCAGTGAAATCACTGGCAGGGAGGAACAAGGGAGGAGAGGAAAAATGAAAAAAGAGGAGGATACAGGAGAATGTTGGGTCAGATAACATACGAGGCTAATGGAAAATAAAAGTTACAAACATGAACAATTAGCTAATAATATTCGAAAAATTCTTACTAAATATCTCAGTATCTGTGGAATAACAGGGACCAACTTGACACCTGAGGCGCAGACCTTGGGCCTTCCTCCCTGAGACCAACCATCACCACAAGGCCAACACACACTAAACAGACTGTAGAGACAGAGTGAATTCTGTGTATTGTATGAGGCTATTGTTTATTTGCAAGTATCCTGGGGCAAAGATTATTCTCATAGCTAACCATACCTTATTCATCTGTGGTTGTGAGGTTCTTATTGAAATTCCTCTGATGAAAAATAGATAATGTATTGTAGGCCAACAATGGAGTTAGTCAGATACAAACACTCTCTGCCCACCCTCATCTCTCTCTCTCTCTCTCTCTCTCTCTCTAACACTCACATCCCTGTGGTCTCAGAGCATTTCGTATTATTGTGTAGTAAATCCGAGACAGTCTAATATAGTATGTATTAATTTATCATTCATTTTTTATGATATGTTACTAATTACAATTTGTACAATAAGTAATGAATTTGCAAAACACACATACACACTGACCCCTGGGAATAGAACAGTTGAATGAATTCAACCGTCAGGCACTCTGAAGGAAAGGACACAAAGAGACACGGAAAGGAGACGAGGAAACATAAAGGAGGCGAGTAGAGAAAAATCTGTAATGTGTTTTGTTTTTAATCACGTGACGTACAGGAACACGTGAAGTACAGGAACACCAACATAAACATAGTGGAGAAGTAATCAAAGATCAGCTGATCAGGAAGTTTGACCTCAGAGGCATGCTGCTGCAGGAGACATGTCCTAAAATTCACCCTATTCCCTAGTGCACCAGACGGCTCTGGCCAAAAGTAGAATAGGGTGCCAAATCAGATTAGATCTGTCATGACAGTCCCGGTTCTGTTGAGCAAAGAGGAAGCGTTCTACCTAGAGCAGGGCTAGGTAGAGCATAGAAATAGAGTGGCTAGACTGTACAGTGTTGCAATGGGTATAGTAATATACAATGACTCTGAGGGAGAGGAGTGTATATCTATGTTGTTGCCTCAGAGGTTCGCAGTGTCATGGAACTGTAGGCTACAGAATGATGCAGCTATCCTTTTAAATGATAACAATCCCTTTAACCATTTAGTTTGTGATCAAACCATCCCTGTAAATCTAGTTGATCCGATTTGGTTAGTTGATATCTGGTTAGATCTCTCTGACACACGGAGGAGAGCTATACAGTATATACAGTGCCCTCTGTAATTATTGGGACAGTGAAGCATTTTTTCTTCTTTTGGCTCTATACTCAAAAATCAATCAATGACCATGAGGTTAAAGTGCTGTCAGCTTTAATTAAAGGGTATTTTCATCCATATTGGGTTATCCATTTAGAAATGACAGCACTTTTTGTACATAGTCCCCCCTATTATAGGGGACCAAAGGTATTGGGACAAATTCACTTATGTGTATTAAAGTAGTAAAAAGTGATGTATTTGGTCCCATATTCATCTAGCTTGTGACACATTCGTGAATAATGATGAGTGAGAAGGTCAGTTTATGGCAGCATCCACATTCATGTAGAAATGTTTAGAAACATATTCTATTCTTATTTACAATAAAAGTGACTTCAAAAGGACACAATACATTATTTACCATTCATTTATATTGGGGACAAAATCATCTGAAACACAGCCAAAACAAACATAAAATGCATCCAACAAATGTGTAGAGTCACAAGCTTCATATAGTCATTGCGTGCTATGAGTATGGGACCACATACTTAACTTTCAAATATTTTAATACACATATAAGTGAATTTGTCCCAATACTTTTGCTCCCCTAAAATGGGGGATGTACAAAATGTACAAAAAGTGCTGTAATTCTTTGAGGGTATTTACATCCGATATGGATGAAAATACCCTCAAATTAAAGCTGACAGTCTGCACTTTAACCTCATAGTCCTTGTTTAATTTCAAGAAGACAAAATGCTTTACTGTCCCAATAATTACGGAGGGCACTGTATATATACATGCATTCGGAAAGTATTCAGACCCCTTGACTATTTCCACTTTTTGTTACATTACCGCCTTATTCTATAATGGATTAAATACTTTTTTCCCCTCAATCAATCTACACACAATACCCCATGATGACAAAGCAAAAGCAGGTATTTAGATATTTTATCAAATATTACATTTACATAAGTATTCAGACCCTTTACTCAGTACTTTGTTGAAGCACCCTTGGCAGCGATTACAAGCCTCAAGTCTTCTTGGGTATGACGCTACAACCTTGGCACACCTGTATTTGGGGAGTTTCTCCCATTCTTCTCTGCAGATCTTCTCAAGCTCTGTCAGGTCGGATGGGGAGTGTCGCTGCATAGCTATTTTCAGGTCTCTCCAGAGATGTTCAATCTGGTTTAAGTCTGGGCTCTGGCTGGGCCACTCAAGGACATTCAGAGACTTGTCCCGAAGCCACTACTGCATTGCGTTGGATATGTGCTTAGGGTCATTGTCCTGTTGGAAGGTGAACCTCCGCACCAGTCTGAGGTCCTGAGCGCTCTGGAGCAGGTTATAATCAATGATCTCTCTGTACTTTGCTCTGTTCATCTTTCCCTTGATCCTGACTAGTCTCCCAGTCCCTGCTGCTGAAAAATATCCCCACAGCGTGATCCTGCCACCACCATGCTTCCCTGTAGGGGTGGTACCAGGTTTCTTCCAGACATGATGCTTGGAATTCAATCTTAGTTTAATCTGACCAGAGAATCTTGTTTGTCATTTAGATGCCTTTTGGTCATTTAGAGTCCTTTAGATGACTTTTGGCAAACTCCGAGCGGGCTGCCATGTGCCATTTAATGAGAAATGGCTAATACAAATTTGTGAATAAAGGCCTGATTGGTAGAGTGCTGCAGCGATGGTTGTCCTTCTGGAAGGTTGTCCCATCTCCACAGAGGAACTCTGGAGCTCTGTCAGAGTGACCATCGGGTTCTTAGTCACCTCCATGACCAAGGCCCTTCTACCCCGATTGCTCAGTTTGGCCGTGCAGCCAGCTCTAGGTAGAGTCTTGGTGGTTCCAAACTTCTTCCATTTAAGAATGATGGAGACCACTGTGTTCTTGGGGACATTCAGTGCTGCAGAAATTTTTGGTACCCTTCCCAAGTTCTGTGCCTCGACACAATCTTGTCTCTGAGCTCTACGGACAATTCCTTTGACCTCACGGCTTGGTTTTTGCTCTGACATGCACTGTCAACTGTGGAACCTTATACAGACAGGTGTGTGCCTTGCCAAATCGTGTCCAATCAATTTAATTTACCACAGGTGGACCCCAATCAAGTTGTAGAAACATCTCAAGGATGATCAATAGAAACAGGATGCATCTGAGCTAAATTTCAAGTCTCATAGCAAAGGGTCTGAGTATTTATGTAATAAATACATTTGTAATAAATGTACACTTTAAAAAAATGGTTTTCACTGTGTCATTATGGGGTATTGTGTGTAGACTGATGAGGATTTGTATTTATTAAATCTATTTTAGAATAAGGCTGTAACGTAACAAAAAATGGAAAAACGAGGGGTCTGAATACTTTCTGAATGCACTGTATATATATATATATATATATATATATATATATATATATATATATATATATATCTCACAACCCCCACTCACTGGCATGAAGCAGGTACAGAAGAAGAAGAAACATCAAGTTCACACACTCGTGCACACGCTCATATCCTTGCGCGTGCACACTCGTGCTTAAACACATAAATTCTCACACGCACACACTGGTTTCTGTCCCAGGGAAGTTTAATCTGTACAGGTGGGAACCACTTTCTGTCTGTCCCCACGGCAACACAGCACATCACTTCCTCCCGAGGTGAAGGGTCAGACTCCGTAGGGTGGGGAGGTTCACAATATTTTTTTTAAGTGGGCGATTGGCAGGGCGGGGGTCGGGGGCCAGGTGAAACTAGGGTTAGGGTCTTGCATGTAGAGCATAGGCAAGTGACAAACATGGCAGAGAGATAGGGTCAGAGGTCAGTGGTCAGTCGTGGATAACGATGGGTCCCCTCATCCTGAGGCTGGGGTGGGGGTGTGGAGGGGCGAGGAGCGGCCCCTGCGATAGTGCCTGGGAGGCCTTGCGCAGGGTGATCTGCTCACAGGGCTGCCGACAGGCGCGCCTCAGCTGGGACCGTGACAGCAGCCGCCTGGCCCTCCTGGAGAGACAGGATATGACATCAGAGGGGAACTCAACAGAACGTTGGAACACACGTCTCACTCTAACCTTTTATTCTGCCAAAACATTGAAAGAGACACAGAGAAGGATACATGAAGTGAAGGGCAGTTGTTGCAGGGAGTCTATTACTACAGCATTTATCTCTATCTCTCTCGGTCTCTCAGGGTTGTTCATCATTTCTCTGAACAGAAACATTTATCAATTTCCTCCAGTACAGCGCACGCTGGGATTTAATTAGGCTAATATAGGCACTATGTGTGAGTGTGTGCGTGCATATTATGTTGTTTTGTCCATTGTGTTTTACTGCATCAAGGAAAGAGAGAGGGAGATGAAGAGAGATATGGGTCCTGAGGGCAGGGCTGTCTGGTGAATGTCTGAGTGTTTATTAGAGAATTTCTCTGTGATATAATCAGTAATATCGATCACTCCATCTAGTGAGGCAGGACCAGTCACAGAGTCATGGAAAATGTATGTGTTCCACACACACAGTCTTTTACTGAATATATTCTTTCATAGTCTCGAAAATCCCAGACCTAGAGCAACAGCATTAGGTCTGGGGAATATGGGGGATTTTCTCGGTAACTTCGAAAGGGTAGGAATAAAAATGTGAATGGTAATTCTTGCTCTTGAACAATAATGATCTCGGAAACATGACAGAGGTAGACACAACGCGGATGCACATACAGTAGTTAGGCTTATTATATTAGTTGTAAGCTAATTACCCTAACGTTAGCTGTCATGGTGCATGCAAACTAGTTACTTGGGAAATACAAATATTGTCTGCAAGCTCCATCGGGCTAGTTACAAATGTTGTGTCCGGTGGGGATGTTTAAGGCATAAGGCTCAGAACGGATTTCCTGTATGTCCATTTCTGCCTTGCCCAACCTACGCATGAACCTTGGCACAGCTGTAAATTGGAACATTGTCATTGTGGGAGACAAGCTGTCTGCCGGCCCTTGGGAGACTAATCTCTACCTGTTTAGAAATATCGGGCATATGTAGTCTCTCACACACACACACACACACACACACATACACACAAAAATGCACACACACACACCACCAGCCTGACCTCTACCTGAGCTCTAATTGGGTCTAATAAAGCATAGAGCATCTCCATCATCTGTCGTTAGCCAATCAGATGAGACTCATTAGCATATTCCAGCTGTGATTCTGGGAAGAGGAAGTGTTCTGGCGCACACACACACATACACACATACACACACACACACACACACACACACACACACACAGTGGCATGTAAGTGGATGCTCCAGTGGTGCAGTAATGATATTTCCACTGAAGCCTGGTCAATTTCAGACAGTTAGACTAAAATAACCCTTCATCCAGGGAACAAGGGGGGTGATGCGGTTGGCAATTTTTCATGGACACAGTGAGTGTGTGTCTGTTTGTGTGTGTGCCTGTCTGTGTGTGAGTGCATTATCCCGTTGACTGGACTGTACGATCCACAAGTGAGAAACAGACTCCACAGGTAACCCAGGTCACATGTTTATGTGTGTGCTTGCACGTGCGTGTGTACGTGAGTGTGCATGTGTGTGTGTGGGGTGGGGGGCTTACCGTGAGCAGGTGTGTAACGGCTGCAGCACTGAAATGAAACAAGCAGCCAGTCACTGACACGAAGGGAAACACACGCCGACCCACGATGCAACAGGGCACGAGAGGTCAGGGCCTGTATTCCCAAAGAGTCTCAGAGCAGGAGTGCTAATGTACACTCTTAGGAAAAAAGGTGCTATCTACAACCTAAAAGGGTTCTTTGGCTGTCCCCATAGGAGAACCCTTTGAAGATCCCTTTTTGGTTTCAGGTAGAACTCTTTTTGGTTCGATGTAGAACCCTTTCCACAGATGGTTCTACATGAAATCCAAAAGGGTTATCCTATGGGGACAGCCGAAGAACCCTTTTGGAACCCTTTTCTTCTTAAGAGAGTAGGATTTAGCATTTGAGGTTGTAACAACGTTATATGGAACTGATCCTGGATCAGAACTTCTATTCTGAGACACTTTTTGCATACGGGCCCAGGTGTGTGTGTGTGTGTGTATGTACATTAAGATACATAACATTATGTGAGTGTGTTTTGTATGAGATGAGCCTATTTGGTTACCTGTGGAGTCCCATTCATCAGCTTGGCAGTGGCCTCAGTCTCAGCCCTGTCTACCCTACAGTTATGATCCCCTGTAAAGGATGTTCAACTAACTATCCCTTAACCTAGCAAGTTGATGCATAGCAAAACAATTTCCATAGACCACACACTAAAAACAAATGGTTCTATATAGTGGCAACTAAGGGTTCTTTGGCTTGTAACCATAACGGAAGGTTTTTGAAGGTTCTATAAAGAACCATGCTCATAAGGTTCTAAATGGAACCTGTATGGTGCTATAAAGAACCCTTTCCTAAGGTTCTATAAAGAACAATTGAAAAAGGTTCTTTAGAGCACCAAAAAAGGGTTCCGCTATGGTTACAACCCTTTTGGGAGCTAAAAATAACCATTTTTTATGGTTCTTTATAAAACCTTTATGGAGAACGGTTCTATAAAGAACCTTTCTCAATACAAACTTTTTTTTGTAGAACCATGCAGGGTTTTAATTCTGGTTTATTAGCCATATTAAATGGTTCAAATTCCATGCATTTTATTATTGTGTGTATGAACAAGTTGAATTAGGTGAGCTAGCTCTGGAACGGCTGGGGGTCCCTGAGGAGAGAATTGAGAACTACTGATTTAGTCAACCGTGAGTTTTACGTGAGTCTTTCACACGACACCATCATTGGCCATAGTCATAAGTCAAAATGAAATAGCATAACATAACAGATTAGATAAACTGTAATGACACTCACTCACGGTTGAACAAAAATAGCTGTGTGCGCAAACCTCAACCCAAAATATTTGAATGAGCCGCCACCCCTACATTTGAATTATCACTAAAACCCCTTTTTTGAAGTGCAAAGAACCATTGAAGAGCTCAAATGGTGCTTTGGGTCAGTATGGTTCCACATAGAACCATCACCCTTCCCAAAGAACCCTTGAGGAACCCTCATTTCTTAGTGTGCATCTACAGACCAATTTGACCCAGACTCAACTTCTGATGCATCTCAACGCTCAGCAGTGGCCTGTTTATTCATTTCATTTCTACGTCCTGACCTCTATTATTCTATTTCTGTGCTCGGTGAGTCATGGTTGTCGAAGCTTGTCAGGACATGGCTTCTTCAACCCAATCAGCTGTCAGTCCCAGGCATAATCAGCCGTCACGCTCGAATCACATATAAGACAGTCTAACGTATCATTAGCCCAGCAGCCAATCAGAGGCCATGCCTACCTGGTCTCCCGGGAGACGACGAAAAAGCTGTCGTCAGGGGCATCGATCAAGTTTGGGCGTCGCTTCCTAATCATGACTCCGCCCCTAGCACTGCCCCTGGTCCCTCCGCCACCACTGCTGCGGCCGTTGTGCTAAACAATTAGAATGAGCCAATCAAATACAAGCACCTCATAATCATCCAAGAAAAAACTGCCATGTTAAAGGATGTAATATTGCAGAGACAACCTTAAATGGCTGTATTTGAAGTCTGTGGTTGAATTGCTGCCCGACGACATTGCAGACGTTGCATTGCATCATCAACCAGTGGTTGTGTTGCTACGTCATCAACTTGGCAGCAATTGGGCAGATTGGTATGTCATATGATGTGATTAGCAGATATATTAAAAACCTTTCTAGGTGTTTTGAGATCTGGGATGAGTCTGCAATGAAGTCAAAGAAAGACTGTTACTCACCACTGGTCCCGTTGTCTGCCCCGGGTTTTCTACAGAAGGACACAGGAGACAACACGATAGAGATGAATAGGAGTGTGTGCGATTGTTTGTGTGCGTGTAAGTGTGTGAGTGTGTACCTGGGCGTTTCTCCGGCTCGGCTCTGGTGTGGTGGTGGAAGCTGCGTTTACCCAGAAGGCCGTGGGGACCGTAAGGGAGAGAAGAGAGGAGGCGGCGTGGGGGAGGGGCTTGCAAGCCGAGGGTTCGGTGAGAACGGGGCGCGTGTATCATGGGGCGGGACTCTGGAACACATTACATCACAGATTTGACACCCATATTACCAACTATTTTAGGTTCTTGTTATCATAGGAGTATGTCATTCCTTACGGATTACTTCATGTCATAGGAACACGCCGTGGGACGTATTTGCTCCATCATTTAGGTATTGGGAGTCGGTGTGTGTGTGTGTTACCCAGAAACTGCAAGACGCTGGCCAGGGTGCTCCTCTGGGCAGTCCGGATTCTAGGTGGTCGCCCGACTTGCCCCTCCGACACCCGCAACATATCTAGACCAATCACCAAACAGCAGCTCATCTACTGACCAACCACACCGCCAGTGACAAACAAAGCAGCTGTACTGTCATTCAGTCAGGAATATGGAGACATGTTCAGAGACTAAAAGGTGTGAACATCGGTTTATTTGCCGGTGCCTGTTGGAAGCGGTGCAGGTTCCTGGTATTGTTCCATCTCTTAAGGCGCAATTTACCTGAAGGCTTCGAAACTAACTGTAGCCCACCAATAATAGCTGTGCAACTACTGATCTGCTAACATAACTATCTAGCTTCAGTCCGAGTTTAGAGCAGTCAGTTTGAGACAAACGCGTGTTTTATGGACGACTTTCTGAATAAGATGGTTATGGGGAGACGTAGTAGCAGTGCTTTCTCTCACACACAAACTGAATATAAGTATAAACACAACACCTAAAAAATAAAAAAAACACACATACATGCACATACACACAACATGTTGAGGGTGTGATGGAAGCAGGCAGGGAGGCTGAGTCCATGCTGTTGGGGCAGGCCTCGTCTGGTCCTCTGGCCAATCGGTATGTTTGGTGTCGTGATGGACAGGCACACAGACACATGAAGCACAAGGACTCAAGAGAGGATGGTTTCAGCTGTGACTTTATTAGTTAACCACCGTCACATTCATAGAGGGAGATGGAGAGAGAGCGTTGGAGAGAGGAAGAGAGAGAGTTGAAGAGCAAGAGAGAGGAAGACAAGGTAGGAGAAATAGAGATGAGTCCATATGACTGGGAAAGAGGAAAGTCCCGATATGGGCATGTGAGAGAGTTGCTTATAGGACGGGAATGGGAGTGGGCTGACAGAGCAACACAGAAACAGGAAATGATAAACAAGCTTCAAACTCAGAAAGAAAAGCAGAGAATGGAGATCTGATTACCACCATCTTCATAGAATCCACTACTGCCTGAACTCCCCCTCCCTCCCTCCCTCCTTTATGTCCAATTACGCTTTATCGCCCTCCTTGGTCGTCAGTTGAGCTCTAAATCAAACTGCTCTCAAGCAAATCACACACACACACAAATTACTGGCCCGAAAAAGGCACCGACACACGCAGAAAAGCACACATACAAAAAGGCTCATTAAGTGTAACACGCACTGTGCAAAATAGAGCTTCTCTTAGTAAAATACGTCTCCTCTACTTCTAACCAACCTTAAATATACGCGCACATTCGACAACCATCATGTACCCTGGCCTGGAAAGTAGGAAGAGCATCAATTATATGCATCCATGTTTGTCTATGGGTGGGCATGTATAGTGCATGGCATGCATGTATAGAAAATGACTTCTGAAGAAAAGGTGTGGAGAAGATTGTGTGCTTGTATGGATTCCAAACGGCTCTAAAGGCTCAGTGGCTTAAAAAATTAAAATAAAAACGAACCAAAAACAGACAAATGAACAGATGATGAAACCCAAAAGTCATGAGGACAGGCAGTCTTTATTGAAACCGGGGAGAATACAAAAACCAAAATAATAATAATAATATAATACAATATAACAAAAACAGAGAGAGAGACAGACAGGGAGGGGGGGGGGGGGGGGGAGATAGCGAGGTGGGGTGAAAAGGGGGGTGTCAAGGTGAAGGAGGGGGGCGGTGTACGTGTGTGTGTGTGTGTTCGTGCGTGTGTGTGTCATGAGGCAGAAGTTAGGAATTGAAGGAGCTCTTACACTCTGCCTTTATGGCGCCACAGTTAATGGGCACAAAGGGGCGCCGTGCAGCGCGTCGCAGTCTGATGATGTCACGGCACATGTGGCGTGCCAGCTTGGTGAGGCGGGTGGCCTGCAGCAGGAAGGCCTGCTTGGTCTTCGTGGAGGACTTGGGGCTGCCGCTGTTACGCACCGGCACCATGTGACTGGACTGGCGGGGGCCATGGCCGCGCGACCGAGGCTCCTAGAGAAGGAGAGAAGGCTCACATGAATACCTGTCCTCCATGACCAAGAAGATCAACTGTTCTGAACTTTCAGTAACATTGTATAAGCAGAATTTGGTTTTATGTTGAGTGGTGTACAATGTTAAAGAGGACGTGTGGGGGTAGTTAAAGGTGAAGTCTTACGTTGGGCACAGGGCTTGGTGGGGTCTTCTCCTCAGGCGCCTCCGCTCTGCTTGGCATCTTGAGGCCACCGTACTTCTTCCAGTACATCCAGCACGAGACACACAGGCGACATTGCATGTTGGGCGGCCCCCACGAGTACCACTGGGCTGATTGCATTGCTGTACACACACACACACGTATATAATGACTCATACACCTTATCAATGCATAATCAATAAACATGATCAATATCTAACAGTCCATCAATATGGTTTCCTCTTAAACACTGCTCATCAGTCTCTCATCAGGGATGGAGAGCTGGATGATTGGATGGATGGATGAAGAGAGGAAAGTGTACTTACAGTAGCAGCTCTCGCAGGCCCGTCCTCCCCCCGCTGCATGGTAGGCTCCAGGCCCCGCCCCATTCACCGTCGCCATCTTCCCATTGGTCACTGAGATCTGGTTAGGATTGGGCTTATTGCTGCGAAACGAGAGGAAAGTCGAGACAACAAAGCTTACAATCTCAATCCTATGTAACGACTAAAGACAAACATGTCTGCCCTGCTAGAGCTGCCACCGGTCAACTGTAAGTGCTGTTATTGTGAAGTGGAAATGTCTAGGAGCAACAACGGCTCAGCCACAAAGTGGTAGGAAACACAATCTCACAGAACGGGACCGCCGAGTGTTGAAGCGCCTGTTGTCAATTGCAACACCCACTACAGAGTTCCAAACTGCCTCTGGAAGCAACTTCAGCACAAGATCTGTTCGTTCAGAGCTTCATGAAATGGGTTTCCATGGCCGAGCAGCCAAGTGTCGGCTGGAGTGGTGTAGTGCTCGCCGCAACTGTACTCTGGAGCAGTGGAAACACGTTCTCTTGAGTGATGAATCAAGCTTCACTATCTGGCACGAATCTGGGAATCTAAGAACTTGACTGTCCTGCACAGAACCCTGACCTCAACCCCATCCAACACCTTTGGGATGAAAGGAACACCGAATGCGAGGCAGACCTAATCGCTCAACATCAGTGCCCTAATGCTCGTGGCTGAATGGAAACAAGTCCCCACAGCAATGTTCTGACATCTAGTGGGATGCCTTCCCAGAAGAGTGGAGGTTGTTATAGCAGCAAACCAATTCCATATTAATACCCATGAGATGTTTGACGAGCAGGTGTCCACATACTTTTGGCCATGTAGTCTATATGGACATTGTGCACCCACACACACTCAAACATACTAGAGGTCGACCGATTAATCGGAAGGGCTGACTTATTAGGGACGATTTCAAGTTTTCATAACAAATCGGAAATCGGCATTTTTTGACGCCAATTATGGCCGATTACATTGCACTCCACGAGGAAACTGCGTGGCAGGCTGACCACCTGTTACGAGAGCGCAGGCAGCAATGAGCCATGGTAAGGTGTTATCTAGCATTAAACGTAGCTTATAAAAAAACTATCAATCTTAACATAATCACTCGTTAACTACACATGGTTGATGATATTACTAGTTTATGTAGCTTGTCCATCGTTGCATATAATCGATGCGGTGCCTGAAATTGTGTCACTTCTCGTGCAAGCAGAGTCAGGGTATATGCAGCAGTTTGGGCCACCTGGCTCGTTGCGAACTGTGTGAAGACCATTTCTTCCTAACAAAGACCGTAATTAATTTGCCAGAAATGTACATAATTATGACATAACATTGAAGGTTGTGCAATGTAACAGCAATATTTAGACTTAGGGTTGCCACCCGTTCGATAAACTACTGAACGGTTCCGTATTTCACTGAAAGAATAAACGTCTTGTTTTCGAAATGATAGTTTCCGGATTTGACCATATTAATGACCCAAGGCTCGTATTTATTTCTGTGTGTTTATTATATTATAATTAAGTCTATGATTTGATATTTGATAGAGCAGTCTGACTGAGCGATGGTAGGCAGCAGCAGGCTCGTAAGCATTCATTCAAACTGCAATTTACTGCGTTTGCCAGCAGCTCTTAACAATGCTTGAAGCACAGCGCTGTTTATGACTTCAAGCCTATCAACTCCCGAGATTAGGCTGGCAATACTAACGTGCCTATAAGAACATCCAATAGTCAAAGGTATATGAAATATAAATGGTATAGAGAGAAATAGTCCTATAATAACTACAACCTAAAACTTCTTAACTGGGAATATTGAAGACTCATGTTAAATGGAACCACAAGCTTTCACATGTTCTCTTGTTCTGAGCAAGGAACTTAACTTTTTTTTTTACATGGCACATATTGCACTTTTAATTTCTTCTCCAACACTTTGTTTTTGCATTATTTAAAACAAATTGAACATGTTTCATTATTTATTTGAGACTAAATTGATTTTATTTATGTATTATATTAAGTTAAAATAAAAATGTTCATTGTTCATTCAGTATTGTTGTAATAGTCATTTATTACAAATATATATAAAAATCGGTATCGGCCTTTTTTTGGTCCTCCAATAATCGGTATCAGCGTTGAAAAATCATAATCGGTCGACCTCTAAAACATACACTTACTATGTGGGGATGTAAACCTGTTTCAGTTTGCTCTCTGCCTCTGCTGCCTTCAGTCTCTTCTGCTCGGAGAGAAACAGAGAGGAGAGTTAGACTGCAAGCCAAGGAAACACCAGAGGATAGCTTGGCACTGGATGCTACGTTGTGGCTAACAGCTAAGCTAGCTAGTTAGTTAGCAGGAGTGGTGTAGAGATACCGAGACTTACCTGCTGTACGTATCTGTCTGTTGTCTTCCACATGTAATAATACTCTATTATACTGGTCAGAGACTTCCACGGTAGCTAAAGTGAGGGAAAAGTATTATTAACTCGTGTTTTTGATGTCTGTGGGTCAGATCCCTCAAAAAAAAGTTGAGCAGGCTGACCAGGGTAATTCTGAACCCAACGTGTCAGACGCAAAACACAGTTTACTATATACACAGGCAATCTCACATGTATGGCTATTCATGAGCACCTTGACCTCCACACACACACACACACTTACAAAGTCTTGTCTTATGTCGTTGAAGTCCTTTCCGTATTTCTCCAGAGCCTCCTCAAACATGGCTGCCTCCGAGGCGCTCCACTCCTCCATCTCGTCCCGACACAGCACCGGCCCACCGGACGGCACCAACACACTCAACGCACTGGACAGGTCGTAACCATGACGATGCAGCGTGTCCATCGCATGGAACTAGACACACACAGGTAGATCGAACGTTATAGAGTTGATCAGTGGATGTTAGAGAAGGTTACCGCCGTAGACGAACAGCCAAACCCAGGACAATTAAAAATGGTGTGTGTGTCTTACCAGTGTGATGTCTCGGGAGGCGGCAGCTGCACTCGTATGTAGACTGGGCTGTCTGACCGAGCTGCTACAGTCCAGCGCTCTGGCAAACGTCCCCACCGCCCTACAAACACAGTTTTGAGGTCAGGGGCTAGAGATCAAGGAGATCAAGGAACTGAGAGGTCATGGGTTAGAGGTTAAATGTCATACCGTGCGACCACCAGGAACTGGTCAATCTGTTTGCTGGAGAGAGGACAATCAGGATCCCACAGCTTCTCCTCTAACTTTGACTGGTCCCACTCATCTGATTCCCCTACAAAGAGATGAATACAGTCAGAGGGTGTGAGTGTGTGTAAAGAACGTATGGTAAGTATGTCTGTGTGTGTGTGTGTGCCTACCCTCCTGTAGCATGTCAGGTACATCGGCCTGAAAGCGTGGTCCCACTCTGATCTCTCCTTTATCAGCCAACAGTGTCTTCTGGGTAGGGTCGTAGACCAGCGAGTAGAAGAACGTATCCTACATAAAACACGCACACGTTTTACATTATACACACACACACACACACACACACACACACACACACACACACACACACACACACACACAGTAGGCATTTTAATGGCAGATGTGGATGCATGGTGCACACACACAAGCCCCCTTACCTCTTTGTCCAGGTAGGAGAGGACAGCTTCAGTCTCATTCAATAATGCCACACTACACTTCCCCCTGGGAAAAAAAAAAAGACAGAAAGAGGAGAGAGATGGCGAGGGGCGAGACAAAGAGATGGGGGAGTGAAAGGAGAGAAAACGAGCACCGTTGTCTGTGTTAACATGGTTTTATGGCTGGGTGAGTGGGTATGCAGGGGTACTGCCTGTTACAGTAGGGTGTGTGTGTGTGTACCTGATGTGTGTGGCTGGTAGACTCTCATACTGACGGGAGAGGAACAGTTCTCTGTGGCGTAACTGATGTTTCTGTTTGTCTGTCAGCTCTGCCTCCAACGGACTCTCTTTCTCCTCCTCTTTCTCCTCCTCTAAGTCCTCTGCACACACACACACACACACACACACACACACACACACACACTAAACAAGACCGTCTGAACCTGGACCCCTGCTCTAAGGATCAGGAAACTCTCCAGACATTCAGCTACCGCCAGTTGTTACACTACTACACAAAAGCACACATATGGACGGACGGACGGACCGGCCCCACGCACAGAGCCACTTACTCGCATGTTTGTCAGCCAACTGTATGAGGCTGTGTGAGATGTCTCTCCTTCTGTAGAAACACACCACCTTGGCCTCCACATTGCCACTGGCCGTCTGAAGAGAGAGTGAGAGAGAGAGACGTAAAGCGAACTCTTAAAACAGATTTATCACAATTAAATAATACTCCTCCACATTACCACTGGCTGTCTATGGGAGGGGAAGAGAGAGTATAAACACTTTAAAAACAGTGTCTTGATTTGAAATGAGAGAGGGGCTGGGACTAAGTAACAAGTCTGAGACGTTGCTCCCTGGCCCAGGAGCCACAACACTGACTGAAAGATGATTTAAGTACATTTTACATTTACACATACCCAGAATGTTACTCTGTAATATGGTGCTACTAGCAAAAGACAACAAAGAGACAGAAACAGACAGAGGAATTTACACAAAGGTTTACATACATTATATACGAAAAACGATACTATACATTGATTGATTGCCTGATTGGTCAGACAGATGTTTTGTCTCCTCTGAGATTAAACACACTGGAGAAAAAGCATGGAGGAGGAGAGAGGGGAGGGAGGTACGGATTAGGGGTGTGAACTTTAAACAAAATTGGGAGTCTTAACATGACGACAAATTCCCTAACCCCCAAAAACTTTTTTTTCTCCCCCCCTTCACAAATTAAAATCACAGTGCAGTTATCACAAAACGACCACTAACAGGTCCCAATCATCATCAGAGGGAACATGAAAAAAATGGACAAATACCTAATGCAATAATGCTGTGACCTTAGCAGGAGGAAAAAAAATATATATTATATATATATATATATATATATATATATATATATATATATATATATATACTGCTCTAAAAAATAAAGGGAACACTAAAATAACACATCCTAGAGCTGAATGAATGAAATATTCTTATTAAATACTTTTTTCTTTACATAGTTGATTGTGCTGACAACAAAATCACACAAAAATTATCAATGGAAATCAAATTTATCAACCCATGGAGGTCTGGATTTGGAGTCACTCAAAATTAAGGTGGAAAACCACACTACAGGCTGATCCAACTTTAATGTAATGTCCTTAAAACAAGTCAAAGAGGCTCAGTAGTGTGTGTGGACTCCACGTGCCTGTATGACCTCCCTACAATGCCTGGGCATGCTCCTGATGAGGTGGCGGATGGTCTCCTGAGGGATCTCCTCCCAGACCTGGACTAAAGCATCCACCAACTCCTGGACAGTCCTGGACAGTCTGTGGTGCAGCTCGTTGGTGGATGGAGCGAGACATGATGTCCCAGAACGGGCGCGCCAGTCCATAGCATCAATGCCTTCCTCTTGCAGGAACTGCTGACACACTCCAGCCACATGAGGTCTAGCATTGTCTTGCATTAGGAGGAACCCAGGGCCAACCGCACCAGCATATGGTCTCACAAGGGGTCTGAGGATCTCATCTCGGTACCTAATGGCAGTCAGGCCACCTCTGGCGAGCAGATGGAGGGCTGTGCGGCCCCCCAAAGAAATGCCACCCCACACCATGACTGACCCACCGCCAAACCGGTCATGCTGGAGGATGTTGCAGGCAGCAGAACTTTCTCCACGGCGTCTCCAGACTGTCACATGTGCTCAGTGTGAACCTGCTTTCATCTGTGAAGAGCACAGGGCGCCAGTGGCGAATTTGCCAATCTTGGTGTTCTCTGGCAAATGCCAAACGTCCTGCACGGTGTTGGGCTGTAAGCACAACCCCCACCTGTGGACGTTGGGCCCTCATACCACCCTCATGGAGGCTGTTTCTGACCGTTTGAGCAGACACATGCACATTTGTGGCCTGCTGGAGGTCATTTTGCAGGGCTCTGGCAGTGCTCCTCCTGCTCCTCCCTGCACAAAGGCGGAGGTAGCGGTCCTGCTGCTGGGTTGTTGCCCTCCTACGGCCTCCTCCACGTCTCCTGATGTACTGGCCTGTCTCCTGGTAGCTCCTCCATGCTCTGGACACTACGCTGACAGACACAGCAAACCTTCTTGCCACAGCTCGCATTGATGTCCCATCCTGGATGAGCTGCACTACCTGAGCCACTTGTGTGGGTTGTAGACTCTGTCTCATGCTACCACTAGAGTGAAAGCACCGCCAGCATTCAAAAGTGACCAAAACATCAGCCAGGAAGCATAGGAACTGAGAAGTGGTCTGTGGTCACCACCTGCAGAACCACTCCTTTATTGGGGGTGTCTTGCTAATTGCCTATAATTTCCACCTGTTGTCTATTACATTTGCACAACAGCATGTGAAATGTATTGTCAATCAGTGTTGCTTCCTAAGTGGACAGTTTGATTTCACAGAAGTGTGATTGACTTGGAGTTACATTGTGTTGTTTTAAGTGTTCCCTTTATTTTTTTGATCAGTGTATATTTAGCTACTTTACTAACCAGAGCTGTAATGTACAAGGTAGAGTGAGAGGCTTGAAGCAGAGAAGCAGCTCAATTGTGAGTGACGCAGGTTATTTATCATCTCAATACATAGGACCCGTCTTGACTGCATCAAACCAGCGTTAGCCAGGCTAATTGAGACAACATATTGTAACTTGAACTGTGCACCTTCTCCTACAGTAAATAACTACGTTCAGATTATTCAATAGCAGCCTACCTGTTTGGCTCTTGGTGTTGTAGCTTGTCCTTATTGTTTAACTTTTAGTTCTGTCATTTTAATTCCATCTATTAGCCTAGATATCTCCTAATATCTTGCCACCCGGAGGCTCTATGACCATAGCCTAGTGTCGGTTTGATGACTTGTGATTACAAACAAGCTACACTCATTAAAAACAAGAGCACCAGCAGCATATATTATAAATCTGTCTCTCTCTAAGGGAAGCGTGATGTAGCCCATCTACATTGTGAATTCACGTGGAATTTTATGAATTTGTATCGTTTTAGCGGAAAACCGATAGAAAAATGGAGGTTTAAGTGTTAATAAAATGTTTCCGTTGGTCACATCTCTAATACTGATGGAGAGCGAGGGGGAAGGGAGGAAGTGTGCCCATTCTCACCTGCCGAAAATGGTGAGATGACAATGACAATTGTAGGCAGGTAACATCTGTTGCTACGCATCATATTACACACACAATCTCACATGCGCACACACACTAGCGCAGGGGAGGAGAGGGAAAGTCACAAAACAGACAGGCATTCCACCTATTCCCTCCTCAGGCACATCGGCCAGAATACTTGAATTACACACACACAAACACACACTCCAGGGCGAGCAGTACCTTGTTGAGCTCTTCTATCCGGCGGATCAGGTAAGGGTTGCTGGAGGAATTCTCAAAGAATACATAGTCTGGAAGAGAACAGAATAACATCACATTAACACACAGCCTGCCATATAACCATTACATATATCCATTACAACTACTAGGTGTGCAGGCTTTTATTCCAGCCCTGTTCTAACACCTAATTCAACAAGAGGGTGGAACAAACCTAATGGGGCTTAAACCATTGACCCTGCAGTTAACTGGCCAGGCCACTGTATCCTGTCTGGGCGGCAGGGTTGCCTAGTGGTTAGAGCATTGGACTAGTAACCGAAAGGTTGCAAGTTCAAATCCCAGAGCTGACAAGGTACAAAATCTGTCGTTCTGCCCCTGAACAGGCAGTTAACCCACTGTTCCTAGGCAGTCATTGAAAATAAGAATTTGTTCTTAACTGACTAGTAAAATAAAGTTTAAATTAAATTAAAAAATAAAGATCCAAAACCCTTGGCAGAGGCTGCAGTAGTCAAATGCTGGGAGCCAGGGTACACAGTCACACACACAAATTCCTTCCGAGAGTTGGTGGTTCAGGTCAGAGTTAAACAAGTCAATCAGATCTGAGTGGTACCTCTACCTATAGAGATGCCTGTCAACCGTCATCAAAATGGCTTGCTACCATACTGCACACACAGTTCACATCTCTACTCAGAAAGACAGACCATACACAGACAACCACTCTCAACCCATAGCCAGATTACATATTAACAGAGTTGATATAATCTAGCAATAATATCATATTGATTTAATATGAAAAATACACAGTGACATCCGGTGGAAAACACATCACCACCAACAACTAGCTTCAAGATGACAACAAATTAGACATCACGTGACACATTCCAATATTCTGTAGCCAAGTAGGAAAAAAATCGTTACATTGTTGCCAGTAAATCTTTTTCACCCAGCAGCGCGTGTATGTGTATATATATATATATATATATTTATGGTGAAATACAATTTCCATTACCGCCGACTTTTGTTGCACAGATGTTGTGGGATAAGTATCATAAAACAGTAGCTGGCTATCCTCGCAAACGTGAAAGAGTCATTCCCGCGACGCCATCATGAGACAATGTCGGATGCCATCAACAGCTTTCTAACTGTTAGGTGGCTAACCTGGTAAAGCTAACCACATAGCTAGTTATGTAGCCATCTGAATATGAGCAACAGTAAGACGACCAAATAAAGATGTATGGGACATTTCCTTCACACTGTCAAACAATAGAGCGTTATTATAACGGTTACGATAATTAATTGCATTGGCAACAAAGCCTGCACTTCTAACCAGAGGGGGGGGGGGGGGGGGGTAAGTTGGCTAGTTGCTAGCGAACGCAATAAGGAGCCGTAATACATGGATGCGTGCCAAAAAGGAGCCAAATACAAAGGCACCTATTCCAAACAACAAAGTAAATCAAACACGCACACAGCAAATCATGCAATGCATGGCCATGCAGAAAATAGTAAATGTTTATGGTGTAGCATGCGAGCTAAGGGCTAACTGGTATGGCCACGATAGTCGCGAGGCCTGACCCATTAGAATCGCAAATATTGGGAAATCCATGCGTTTCTCCGGGAAATGACAGCACACGTTTGCAAGTATAATATCAGAAATGACACCACAGGTATATATATATAAGATAAAATAACACATTTGCTGCATTGATAAATCTGCATGTTTCGACTTCATAAAAAAAAAAAAAATGTGACATACCTCCGACCCGGTACATGTTGGCGGCCATTTCTGCCCTCCCGGAGTGTAAAAACACAAACCATAAACTAACCGAAAATAGAATCAATAAATAAAGCAATCAGATGTTTAAATCCTGTGGTCGGTTTTAAAATGCGTTGAAGTTAGAAGGTAAATTGGTGGGGGGGTTGAATGTGGAGTTGAGCGGGAGATTTTGGTGAGGTGCCCCCTATCTGCCTGCCTTCTCACAGTACAATACAGTAGGCAGACAGCCCAACACACAGCCAAAAGACTCTGATCAACCCGAAACCACATTGTTTGTGGGCCGACGCATCGTATATGCTTTAGTTTTCGAGATGATCGGTCCCTGGCGAGGGAAGAGCTGGTTTTTAAATATTGTGTATATGTATTTCTTCTTAACACATTTCCGTTTGCTGGCAATGTCAATTCTTGCCCATTTTTTCTAAATACATTTATGTTCGCTAGCTGGCCCAATAGTGTGCAACTGCAGCCCGCAATTAGGGGCGTTCCTGCATGTGGGCATTATTTTATTTGCAGGAACACCCCCCCTTCTTCCTCCCTCCCAGCAACCAATTGGTTCCTGCATGAACGGCCCCCCTTGAGCATTACATTTTTAAGTCTATGTGACACTTTCGAATGCACATAGAGCGATCAGTTTCAGGAGCTGTGATAACCGCTTTAGTGGGGGCAGCTACTGAGGCTATACCTAAGAGTTCAGAGAGGAGAAGGAGGAAAGCAGTCCCATGGTGGATGGAGGAGTGTGGGGCACTGGTGAGGAGTAGGAACAGGGCATTTACAACTTCCAACATCTGATTCAGTTTGAGCAGGCCCTGGTGAGGAGAACTATCCGTCAGGCAAAGAGGTCACGTTGGCGTCGGTTCTGTGACACCATTGGAAGGGCGACACCTGTGGGGGATGATTTAGAGGATGAGTGGGGTCAGAAGGGAGTGGGATTATCCAGTGTTGACGAGTGGGGAGGATGTGGCAGTAAGAGATGAGAAGGCAGAGATAAAGGCCGAAGCCTTTGTAGAAGTGCATAGCTCTGCAAATTTGTCACAGGAGGGGCAGGGGGGAGAGAGAGAATGAGAGAGGAGCACCCTGGAGTGCTGGATAGGAGAAAGGATGTAAATGATGCATTGAATGCACCCTTTACCATGGCAGAGATAAGGGCAATAGGTAACGCTGGGTTAACTTCACCTGGGAAAGATGAGGTGTGCAATGTTATGTTGGCCCATCTTAGTGATGAGGCACTAGACAAGGAAGCAGAGGGCTAGTATCGCCACATCAGTGTGGGTTCAGAAAGGGGAGGGGTACTATGGACACAGCACTCTGCTTAGAAGCAGAGGTCAAGAAGGAGATTGTTGTAGCTGTCTTTTTTGATGTGGAGAAGGCATGTGATATGGAAGGAGGGTTGTTAATCAAGCTTGATATTATGGTGGTTGGAGTAAGAACGTACAATTGGATAAAGGATTTCCTGTTTGGAAGGTCTATCCAGGTGAGTGTGGGGAAGTCTCTATCAGGCAGCTACCTGGTGGATAACGGTACACTGCAGGGGAGCGTGATTAGTCCTCTGTTGTTCTCAATCATGATCGTTGATGTTTACTCTCAGGTCCGGCCGGATATTGGAAGGTCGTTATTTGCAGATGATGGGGCCTAATGGAGGGGAAAAGAGGAAGAAATGTGCCATGCATAATCAGGAAGGTACAGGAAGCAATTGATGAGGTAGAGCGGTGGGCATTAATGTGGGAATTCAGGTTCTCTGTAGAGAAAACTCAGACAGTGTTCTTTACCAGGAGGAAGGTCGTAGATGAGGTACGCTTGAGGTTATATGGGAGAAACTTGGAGAGGGTGGGGGCCTTCAGGTTCCTTGGGGTATACTTTGACACTAGGCTGACCTGAGCAGAACACATTGAGAGAGTGGTGGGAAAGTGTAAGAAGGTACTAAATGTGATGTGCTGTCTGACAGGGAAGGAATAGGGGTCTGGGCGTTCTTCATTGAGGACCATGAATGTTGCATTGATCTGATCTGTAATAGACTATGGCAGTATAGCATATGGTTCCGCAGCCCCAACCTTATTGGATAGGCTCATACAGAGGCACTCAGAATATATAGTGGGGCGTTTCGTCTCTCCCCAGTGGCTGCACTACAGGTGGAGATGGGGGATATGCTATTGCACATTAGGAGACAGCAGCTGGCAAATAATGATTGGGTCAACCTACAGGGACATGGTGTGCCTCATCCTGCAAAAATAATTTTACAGGCTTGCTGGGTAAATGAGCGAGGACAGAACACGAGCTTTGGGTGGGTGGGTAATACCCTAGTTGATCTAGAAGTGTTGGAGGGACTATGGAAAGATTGGGAGGGTGTTGATCCATCTGATTGGTTTAAGAGACATCTGGATACTGTGTATCAGGATTTTGTGGCCATTTACACAGATGGTTCAAAAGATCCAAGGACAGGACGTACTTGGTCAGCATTTGTAGTGCAGGAATGTGGAGTGTCAGTCAGGAACCGTTTGACAGATCATCTGACTGTATATACTGTACGTTAGAGCTGATGGCCATACTGTTGGCCTTGAAGTGGGTGAAGGAAGCCAGACAGAGTAGTTATTTGCTCTGATTCATGTGCAGTGTTGATGAGTCTCCAGTCCTTTAGCTCACGTAGGAGACAAGACTTCCTTTATGATGTACTACAAACCCATGGCAGGATTAGACAGATGGGTACACAGATAATATTTACTTTGATCCCAGGACATGTGGGGAACAAGGCAGTTGATATACTGGCTCAAAAGGCACTTAGTAGTGGGGATGTTGTAGTTTCAATGAGCAAGGCACCTGCCATGTACCATGATGGTGCAGAGATGGCAGGAGCAGTGGAATAGAGATACTAAGGGCAGGCATTTATTTCAAGTGCAGAGGAAAGTCGGGGGAGGGGAGTACGGCAGGAAGGGACAGAAGAGAGGAGGCTTTTTTTACAAGGTTGAGGGTGAGACACAGCCGTTTGAGTAATACTTTAAATGTGTTAGGAAAGCATCCAACAGGAAAGTGTGATTATTGCCAGGAAACAGAGACCGTGGAGCGTGTATTGATACAGTGTGGGCAGTATCAGAGGGAAAGAGAGAGGCTGAGATCTAGTATGAGGGAGAAGGGAATGCAGGAAATGAGTTGAAAGACTACAACGTCATTAAAGACATAGAGCAATGGGTAAAGTCTACAAAACTTTGTCCACTATGTTTATATAACAGGTTCTACTTTTGGGAACAGAAAACTGTATTGAGATCAAATGTTTCATCGATGAGAAGTTGCAGAATGACGGCCAAAATCCATCTCCTTCAATCTTTTCCCACTTCCCCCATTATTTTTGTATTTGATCTTGTTACTATTTTGTTTTACAAAAAAGGGACATTTTCGTTAAGCCTTTAAACTACCATATTTAGTAGTGAGCGGAAACACCGAGCGGATCTTACTCATTGTTCTATCTGGCTTTATCATTAGCATGTCATTCCGGGACAGGAAGCTTTAGCTATCATTATTCCAAGTAATAATTTAAGACTACAAAATTCTATAGGGAAGGTATTGTATAGCTCATACAGTCATCAAGACAGGACTCACAAATTGTATTTATCCTGACAAATAAGAAATGCCACTTTATCCCTGCCAATAGGCCTAGTTGGAGTTAGCTACAGATTGTAGCTACACCTGATAATGTGATATAACCAAAAGATTGTTGTTATCCATTACGGGACCTTACAGGTTTAACTATACAAAACGCTGCTGTAGATTCTTCAAGATTCTTCTTCCTATTTGGTAGTCGGAATAATGGATTGGCAAGAATTTGACACGGGCAACTTTTAGAAGGTGAGTAGGAAAGTTCATCATTTTAACCACCTAAATATATTCACATTCACTGAACATTTAGTATTTTGGAACGCAAAACATGAATTCTTCAGCTGCTTTTTCTATCATCCTTCCTGCAGACTCTTTATTGTTCTCCATACCTTATATTCCAGTGCATCCAACATTATGCATGCCCACCATGCTATTGGGCAGCTTCTGACATTTGAGAACTCATCTGGTCTAGAAACTAAAAGGGAAAGGAAGCTGGTCATCGTATTGCAGAGCACATTGTATCATTTTTTGCTGAGCTGTTATGAAGAGAAGATTGAATTGCAAGGTACACTATATGTGTAGGATAGGCTGTGTTGGCTAATATGTATATGCAGCTGTAGTTTTTAAACCTCCATTCCAGCATACATGACACACACATCTTTCAATCTACATGCTTTTATTTAGTTTTATATACAAAGTATATGATTGAGTGTTTCTTTAAACCTGCTGCAAGTTGCTTGAAATGAGACATATGATCATGCTAACGGAGTTACCTCCTCATATGATCAAGACAATTGGTAACACATGCTGCATATTTCAAGTGCACTCAAAAACAGGTATCTTATTTCAGTCTTTGGGAGCTCATCACACATGATACAGAAACAGGCTCCAGTTTTCATTTGAGGCTGTGTTTACATCCTATATAGAAGCAGGCCATTAGCTTCCTTCATCACCAGGGGTATGTATGGGAGTTCTGATTGGTTCCGGGTTTAGCAGTTCTGCAAATTTGCCTGATTACACAGTGTTGAAATATGATCCAAATCAAATTGTATTTGTCAAATGCGGCAAATACAACATACCATAAAATGCTTACTTATAAGCCATTAAACAACAATGCAGTTTTAAGAAAGTAGAGTTAAGAAAACATTTACAAAATAAATTAAAGTATATATATATATTTTTTAATAACAATAATGAGGCTATATACAGGCAGTACCGGTACCGAGTCCATGTGCGGGGGTACAGGTTAGTCTATGTAATTTGTCCGGGTAGCCATTTGATGAATTATTCTTATGGCTTATGACAGAAGCTGTTAAGGAGTGTTTTGGACCTAGAGTTGGCGCTCCGGTACCGCTTGCCATGCGGTAGCAGAGAGAACAGCCAATGACTTGGGTGACTGGAGTCCTTGACAATTTTTGGGCCTTCCACCACCTAGTATATAGGTCGTGGATGGCAGGAAGCTTGGCCCCAAGTTATGTACTGGGCCATACTCACTACCATATATAGCGCCTTACGGTCGAATGACGAGCAGTTGCTATTCCAGGCGCTGATGATGCTCTCGATGGTGCAGCTATAGAACTATTTGAGGATCTGGAGACCCATGACAAATCTTTTCAGTTTCCTGAGGGGGAAAAGGCGTTGTCGTGCCCTCTTCAAAACCCTCTTGGTGTGTTTGGACCATGATAGTTTGTTGGTGATGTTGACACCAAGGAACTTTTCCTTTTCCTGTAGTCCACGATCATCTCCTTTGTCTTGCTCACGTTGAGGGGCAGGTTGTTGTCCTGGCATCACACTGCCATGTCTCTGACCTCCTCCCTATAGACTGGCTCATCATTGTCGGTGATCAGGTCTACCACAGTTGTGTTGTCAGCAAACCTAATCATGATGTTAGAGTCATGCTTGGCCACGCAGTCATGGGTGAACGGGGAGTACATGAGGAGACTAAGCACGCACCCCTGAGGGGCTCTCGTGTTGAGGATCAGCGTGGCAGATGTGGAGTGGGTCTAGGGTTTCTGGGATGATGCTGTTGATGTGAGCCATGACCAGCCTTTCAAAACACTTTATGGCTACCGACGTGAGTTCTACGGGGCATTTAGGCAGGTTAAAATTGCTTTCTTGGGCACAGGGACTATGGTGGTCTGCTTGAAACATGTAGGTATTACTGACTCGGTCAAGGAGAGGTTGAAAATGTCAGTGAAGACACTTGCCAATTGGTTCGCGCATCCTGGTAATTCTGTTGGCCCTGTGGCCTTGTGAATGTTGACCTGTTTAAAGGTCTTGTTCACATCGGCTACGGAGAGAGTATGATCACACAATCGTCTGGAACAGCTGGTGCTCTCATGCATGCTTCAGTGTTGCTTGCTGCGAATTGAGCATTAAAAGGAATTTAGCCCGTCTGGTAGGCTTGTGTCACTGGGCAGCTTGCGGCTGGGTTTCCCTTTGTAGTCCATAATAGTTTGCATGCCCTGCCACATCCGACGAGTGTCAGAGGCGGTGTAGTAGGATTCAATCTTCGTCCGATATTGACGCTTTGCCTGTTTGATGGTTCGTTTGAGGGCATAGTGGGATTTCTTATAACTGTCTGGATTAGTGTCCCACTCCTTGAAAGCGGCAGCTCTAGCCTTTAGCTCGGTGCGGATGTTGCCTGTAATCCATGGCTTCTGGTTGGGATATGTACGTGCTGTCACTGTGGGGATGACGTCATCGATGCACTTAATCATGAAGCCGGTAACTAAGGTGGTATACTCCTGTTATGGGATTTTTATGAATAATGACTAAATGATGTATACATTTAACGTAGAATTATAACTAACATAATTTTACCCTGTCTTTCTAACAGTGTTAAATAATGTTTGCTCATTAGGAAGGGGTCATGTAGCATAGATCTATGAAGAAAGGAATGTTTGTGGGTGTAGAAAGAGAATGAAGGGGCTCATTAACATATGTTTGAACCGACCTGGCTGTAAATCTGGGGAGATAAGATAGGACAGTGTCACGGCTTTCTTCCTGGGAAGGAGAGGCGGACCAAAACGCAGCGTGGTTATAGTTCATGGTTCTTTAATAAGAAAACTCAAACATGAACAAACTACAAAACAATAAACGTGAAAACCGAAACAGTCCCAACTGGTGCATAAAACACAAAGACAGGAAACAATCACCCACAAAATACCCAAAGAATATGGCTGCCTAAATATGGCTCCCAATCAGAAACACCTGCCTCTGAGAACCAATCCAGGCAACCATAAACTTAATAAGACACCTAAAAGAACACAACCCCATAAATCTACAAAAACCCCTAGACAAGACAAAACACATAAATCACCCATGTCACATCCTGGCCTAACCAAAACAATAAAGAAAACAAAGATAACTAAGGCCGTGCAGGCGCACTGGAGCTCTTGAGCACCGAGCCTGCGCAACCTTACCTGGTTGAATGCTCCCGGTCGCCCTGCCAGTGCGGCGAGGTGGAATAGCCCGCACTGGGCTGTGCAGGCGAACCAGGGACAACATGCGTAAAGCTGGTGCCATGTACGCCGGCCCAAGGAGACGCACTGGAGACCAGATGCGTAGAGCCGGCTTCATGTCACTTGGCTCGATGCCCACTCTAGCCCGGACGATGCGAGGAGCTGGTATGTACCGCACCGGGCTATGCACCCTCACTGGGGACACCTTGCGCTCCACAGCATAACACGGTGCCTGCCCGGTCTCTCTCGCTCTCCGGTAAGCACAGGAAGTTGGCGCAGGTCTCCTACCTGGCTTCGCCATACTTTCTGTGTACCCCCAATACATTTTTGGGGCTGACACTCGGGTTTCCAGCCCTGCTTCCGTGTTGCCTCTTCAAACCGACGCCTCTCTGCTTTGGCTGCCTCCAGCTCTGCTTTGGGGCGGCGATATTCCCCCGGCTGTGTCCAGACTCCATCACCATCCAACTCGTCCTCCCATGTCCATTCCTCCTTGCGCTGCTCCTGCTGCCGCTTCTCCTGCTGCACCTTGGGGCGGCGACACTCCCCTAGCTTTGCCCAGGGTCCTCTCCCGTCAAGGATTTCCTCCCACGTCCAGAAGTCCTGATTGCTCCTGCTGGCGCTGCCTGTCACCACGCCGCTTGGTCCTGTTGTGGTGGGTGATTCTGTCACAGCTTTCTTCCTGGGAAGGAGAGGCGGACCAAAACGCAGCGTGGTTATAGTTCATGGTTCTTTAATAAGAAAACTCAAACATGAACAAACTACAAAACAATAAACGTGAAAACCGAAACAGTCCCAACTGGTGCATAAAACACATAGACAGGAAACAATCACCCACAAAATACCCAAAGAATATGGCTGCCTAAATATGGCTCCCAATCAGAGACAACGATAAACACCTGCCTCTGATTGAGAACCAATCCAGGCAACCATAGACTTACCTAGACACCTAAAAGAACACAACCCCATAAATCTACTAAAAACCCTAGACAAGTCAAAACACATAAATCACCCATGTCACACCCTGACCTAACCAAAATAATAAAGAAAACAAAGATAACTAAGGGAAGGGCATGACAGACAGGGAGAGCCCCTCCCCTGAACTCTAGTATCTGGGGGAGACTGGAACTGTCAACTGAGTGGTTATAAACTGTGGTGTGACTCATGAGAAAATCCTTATGTTGGTGTGTATGCATGTGCTTAGGTTAGAATGGTATGAAAGGAATGTATTTGTGTATGCACGGGAGAGCTCTCGCAAATGAACCTGGATCTGATCAATTGTGAGCTGGGAATTCTGTCTGTTTTATTTAACACCATAACTTTACAACCTCTGGGTATCAGACAGATAAAGATAATTGGAATTTATTAACATTGATTACAAAATTACTGAACAACTCCGCAATGCCATTGGGTGAATCCTGGAACATTTTCCAGTCTGTGCTAGCCAAACAGTCTTTTAGCATAGCGTCCGCGTCATCTGACCACTTCCATATTTAGCGAGTCACTGGTACTTTCTGTTTAGTTATTGCTTGTAAGCAGGAATCAGGAGGATAGAATTATGGTCACATTTGCCAAATGCACATCTTAGTTTGTGGAGTAAAGGTGGTCAAGAGTCTGTTTGCAGATGTGACATGCTGGTAGAAATTATTATGTATTTTTTTATTCAACCAGGCAAGTCAGGAAAGAGCAAATTCTTATTTACAACAACAGCCTAGGAACAGTGTGTTAACTGCCTTGTTCAGGGGCAAAACGATAGATTTTTTTTACCTTGTCAGCTTGGGAATTCGCTTTAGCAACCTTTCGGTTACTGGCCCGACGCTCTAACCACTAGGCTACCTGCCACCCATGAGGAAATTGATGAAAACTCTCTTGGTAGATAGTGTGGTCTACAGCTTATTATGAGCTACTCTACCTCAGACATCACGCACCAGCTGTTATTGACAAATAGACCCCCCCCCTGTCTTACTGGACGTAGCTGTTCTGTCCTGTTGATGCATGGAAAACTCAGCCAACTGTATATTATCCATGTCATCGTTCAGCCACGACTCAGTGGAACATAAGATATTACAGTTTTTAATGTCCCGTTGGTAGCACAGTCTCAAACGGAGCTCATCGAGTTTATTCTCCGGTGATTGCACATTGGCCAATAGAAAGGATGGTAGAGGCGGGTTGCCCACTCGCTGACGAATTCTCACAAGGCACCTGTCACGATCGTTTAAAGATGGATTGGACCAAGGTGCAGCGTGGTAGGCGTACATTTTACTTTTATTAAATGACACCAAAAAAACAACAAAATACAAAAACAAACATAAAGCTACATACAGTGTTGAAAGCAACTACACACAAACAAGATCCCACAAACTAAAGGTGGGAAAAAGGCTGCCTAAGTATGATGCCCAATCAGAGACAGCTGCCAGGCGATAGACAGCTGCCAGGCGGCTCCGGTTCGGGACGTAGACACCGCTCCGCTCGTTGATCCCTCTGCTTCCGTGGAACCGGACTGTGGATCGTTGCCAGAGGCTCCAGACCATGGATCATTGCAGGAGGAACCGGACCGTAGATCGTTGACGGAGGAACCAGACCGTGGATCGTCGCCGGAGGCTCCGTAATGTAGATCGTCGCCGGGGACGCCGGACCGTAGATTGTCGCCATAGACTCCGGACCGTAGATCATCTCCGGAGGCTCGAACTGGGAACCCCCGCTAGAGGCTCCAGACCGTGGATCGTCGCCGGAGGCTCCGGAACGTAGATCGTCGCCGGGTACGCCGGACCGTAGATTGTCGTCATAGACTCCGGACCGTCTCCGGAGGCTCGAACTGGGAACCCCCGCTGGAGGCTCTGGACCGCAGACCGTCGCTGGAGGCTCCGGGCCGTGGATCGTCGTTGGAGGCTCCGGACTGGGAACCGTCGCCGGAAGCTCCGGACTGGGAATCGTCGCCGGAAGCCTCCGGACTGGGAACCGTTGCCAGTTGCCGTTGCCGCTTAGTGTGTGGGACTGACACTGATGGTACCGGGCTGGTGACACGCACCTCAGGGCGAGTGCGGGGAGGAGGCACAGGACGTACTGGACTGAGGAGGCGCACTGAAGGCCTGATGCGTGGGACCGGCACAGGTGGCACCGGGCTGGTGACACGCACCTCAGGGTGAGTGCGGGTGGTAGCACAGGACGTACTGGGCTGTGGAGGCGTACATCAGGGCGAGTGCGCGGAGCAGGCACAGGACGTACCGGATTGGGGTCACGTACTTCAGGGCGAGTACGAGGAGGAGACACAGGACGTACCGGACTGGGGAGGCGCACTGGAGGCCTGATACGTGGGACCGGCACATATTGCACTGGACTGGTGACACGCTCCTCCAAACGCCTACATTGCCGCATACTCCTCGCCAACTCCATTCTCCGGTATCCCTCCTCGCACTGTTCTATTGAATCCCAGGTAGGCTCTGGCACTCTCTCTGGGTTGACCGACCACCTCTCTACCTCCTCCCAGGTTGTCTCTTGTTCACACCTCGGGACCGCCGACCACCTCGTGTGCCTCCCCCCAAAAATGTTTTTGGGCTGTCTTTGTGGTCGTGAACCCCAGCGCCGTCGCTGTTGCACCTTCGCTGCCTCCGCCTACTTCCATGGCAGGCATCTGTCTCCTGCCATGATTTCGTCCCACGTCCAGGGTGTCCTCCACTCCTCCTTGGCCCGCTGCTTGGTCGGTGGGTGGTGGGATCTTCTGTCACGATCGTTTAGAGATGGATTGGACCAAGGTGCATCGTGGTAGGCGTACATTTTACTTTTATTAAATGACACCGAAAAAACAACAAAATACAAAAACGAACGTAAAGCTACATGCAGTGCAAAAAGTAACTACACACAAACAAGATCCCACAAACTAAAGGTGGAAAAAGGCTGCCTAAGTATGATCCCCAATCAGAGAAAACGATAGACAGCTGCCTCTGATTGGGAACCATACACGGCCAACAAAGAAATAGAAAAACTAGAATGCCCACCCAAATCCCACCCTGACCTAACCAAATGGAGAAATAAAAAAGCTCTCTAAGGTCAGGGCGTGATCTGTGCCCCTTGTATTTCCTTATTTTCTTCATGCGAAGGACAAGGATTATATCCTTCACGTCAGACTTATTAAAGAAAAAATAATTGTGCAGTTTGAGGTGAGTAATCGCTGTTCTGATATCCAGAAGCTCTTTTCGGTCATAAGAGATGGTAGCATCAACATTATGTACAAAATAAGTTACAAACAATGCGAAAAAACACATAAAATAGCACAGTTGGTTAGGAGTCATTCCCTCCAGCAGCCATCCCCTCTGGTACCATTCTATTATGGGATTATAATGATGACAGAACTACGTGAGTTTGTATATTCAATTACATGGTCGCACATTGAGTTTTGTGGTTGCAAGTACGATTTGCAAACGTGTAATTTAATTTTGCAAGCTTGTATCATGATTAACAACGGATTAACAACGGCGGCAAACTTGTAACTTGACATTTGAATACATTCAATACGATTTTCAAGTATAGTAAGTCCATTTACGAGACCATTCACGGAAAAACATATCAGAATTGAGCTGCTTGTCTAAATGCAGCCAGGAACAAGTGACTACAAGTCAGTTCTTGTGTTCGTAGCAGTTTCCATGAATTTGAGTGGTTACATACACTACATGTTAAATGGCTATTAGACAGAGATAAGGAAACTCTTGCTGTAATCAAAGGGAAGGTACTACTGAAGGCCCCAGTATTCAGGCAGGCAGCTTGAAGCAGATGTGTATCACCATCATGGCCCTTGTCACAGCATGCAGTGGCCTGATAGGGAGATGACAATAAATACATTAAGTCCTTAGTTTTGAGGTTATGTTCAGGTAAAACAATTTGGCTAATCTATACTTCCATATTTCCACATCCTATTTTTTAACATCAAGGGGTATAAAATGTATTAGAATTCTGATAGACTTTGGTTTTTAATGTAAAGAAAGAATTTAATCGTATTATTATATGTAGTAGAAAGTGATGGGTTGGAAGAAGCCTACATAACCAACCCATAAAGTAAAATTTAACATCCATATATGGCCAGCTATGTAAACTTTAACATTGATTTATCCTGCAATAGATGTCGTTCAATTGGTGACATACATTTTTTTCTAAAAGTAACTGAATGTTACGTTACTGAGTATGGATAATCCCAAAGTTACTTTACTGACTACAATTTTGGACAGGTAACTAGTAACTGTAATGGATTACATTTAGAAATGAACCTACCCAACCCTGGTTAATTGTTACATGATTAATTTAACCGGGTAACAATTAAACATTGTTATTTATCTAATTAACTAACTGTCATCAGATTAATGAAAGTGGAGTCATGACATAAATTACAAATTAGTGGCTAATATGTGTACCCTACAATAAAGTGTAACCGAACACATCACTCTGGAGTCAGATGTTAACAGTGTACTGAGGTATCAGTGACAGCCATAGAGTGAGTGCAATTGGCTTAGCCCAGTTGTCAGGGGGAGAGAGAAAAATAGGGGATGTTTTTTTTGCGAAAATTATGATTGTAGTTTTTTATTCTTTGGGGGGTTAACAATTGTGTGGGTAGTTCAAGTAGTTAGCAACAATGCTACATGGCAAAACAAGTAATTAGCTAATGAAAATACTATGGAGATTTGAATTTAGTTAAACTACCACCTAGCTTCTGTGGATCTATTGCATGATAAAGACGAATAGCTTAACATTATAGCACATAAAACCAATTAATTTAACACCAATGTGCAGCGGTGTGGTTTAAAAAAACAGTAATATATAATACTGCCTAGACCAGTTACTACCCCACTATATAACCTACTGGCAGCGCAGTCGCTTCAAAACAGTGGATTGTCATCTAGGGTTTATAGTTTCGTTGGTCGGATAAGAAGTGCTTTGAAAACCGCTTCGCAGCATCAGAGCTCCGGCATCAATCGTACACTTGGCCTACTACTTACTATCCGCTGCCTATCGAGTCACCGCGTGACGCTCTCCCGTCATAGATACATTGTTACGAGGAGAAAAACAGGGAAATAATCAACTACATTCTTTCCTATCAAGGTATGTAGCCTATAGGCCTACTACATATCGTCTGCATGCACAATCAGAATGTTTGTGCGATGGCCATGTTCATGGCTCATTATTCGATTTTTCATTGCAGCTGTCTGCTTTCTCCATGCAGCAGTAGCGGCTTTTAGTTTTATTTGGTCCATTTTTTTTTTGCAACACAGGCGAACAATAAACTCTCCTCCTTTGATCATTTTTTTTGTTTCATTACCTCGGTTAGTGATGTTTGTTATTTTTGTCGCATGGTGATTTGTGGTCTGGGCGCTTGCGTGCGAGCCTCTGCCTAGCAAGGAGAGGAGAGAGGTGGTTGTGGGTGTTCTGTCTAGCAAGGAGAGGAGAGAGATGGTTGTGGGTGTGTGCGATTATATACCGTATGCGTGTGCATATTATTTTGTGTTGGGATTGCTTTCTACCCGTTGCACCGAGTCACACAGAATCCTATTTTATCTACCCCTAACATCATGTTTAGCTTTTCATTACTGAAAAGATCATCATATAGTAGATGTTCTTATTTTATATAAATCGTCTCGATATGGTTCATCCTTGTTTGTTTTGTTTGTTATTGTTTTTTTCCCCGAGAGTTATTGTCGTCGTTCTCCCCTTCCCAAATGAAAGGCGCGGCACCCTCCGTAGATTTTACGGGCCCACGTGAACCGCTAGCTCTCTGGAGAGATAGCCGTTAGGCTCCTCACTGTAGCCTGATATTCTGTGGATCCTCAACAGGTTGAAGCCCAATGTTTCATATAGGCTTATCAGGCGCGAGAGATACCAAAGAATAGCTGTATGTATGGCTTTAAAATAATAATACAAATAAATACATAGTAATAATTGTTTAAAAAAAATATATATAACGTTGTAAATTGCATGGGCTGTTGTGGCCCTGTAGGCCTATTGTAGAATTTTATGTAATCATGGAAATTATGTTTGTTTCATTATCTCTAATCATTATCTCTAATCGGTGCGGCAGGTAGCCTAGTGGTTAAAGCGTTGGGCCAGTAACCGAAAGGTTGCTGGATCGAAATCCCGAGCTGACATGGTAAAAATCTGTCTTTATGGCAGTTATAACAAGGCAGTTAACCCACTGTTCCTCGGCCGTCATTGTACATCAGAATTTGTTCTTAACTGACTTGCCTAGTTAAATAACAAATCTCAATTGCATGTAACATTGAATGGCGGGCCTTGTGTGAGAATTATTAAACGATTGTTGTGGCCCACACATTTATGAAACGCGCACGACCCCACACCGCCCTTGACTTGACGGATGCGCTCCAAATTCAAAAGGATGCGGATCGCGTGCGCGCAAGGTGGTTGTGTGAGAGAAAGGACCACCATACACAGTACAATAACATGAATGGTTGTAAAGTCTGGTCTGAGACAGTGGAGGGGAGGTAGTTGTTTGACTGGCCAACGTTAACCAGGTAGCCGAACTCCTGGACCTATGGGCCCTGGTCAAATGTAGTGCACTGCACTGTATACTATTTTGTAAACTTACGTTTTAATTTAGAAAATAAAGACAAATGACATGGACAAAATGATTGCCACCTGGAGCACTTTGGCCAAGATAACTGCAGTCAAATGCTTATTGTTGCCATTGATGAGCTTGCTTCACCTTTCTACTGGTAATTTGTCCCACTCTTAAGCAGCAAACTGCTTGAATTCTTCCATGTTTGAGGGCTGCCCTGCTGTTTTCAGATCTTGCCATAGGTTTTGAATGTGATTCAGATCTGAACTAGACGCTGGCCTCTCCAGAACAGTCCAGTGTTTCATCTTGTACCATTCCTGGTTGCTCTTTTTTGTCATGTGTTTGGTTGGGGTCATTGTCCTGCTGGACCCACAACGTTCAATGGAGACCCAGTTTTCGGACACTGTGTTGAACATTGGAGTCCAAAACACCTGATGATCTGCTGAATTCATGATGACATAGCTGTGGTATATTGATTGGCCATATACCACAAACCCCTGAGGTGCCTTGTTGCTATTATAAACTGGTTGCCAACATAATTAGAGCAGAAAAACACATGTTTTTTCATACCCTTGGTTTACGGTCTGATGTACCCAGGCTGTCAGCCAAAAGCATTCAGGGCTCGAACAACCCAGTTTATAAAGTTGTTTATAAAATATATTTTATTAACTGGGTAGTTCGAGCCCCGAATGCTGATTGACTCTTTTAATTACGTTTATAACCAGTTCATAATAGCAATAAGTCACCTCGGGAGGTTTGTAGTATATTGCCAATATACCACGGCTAAGGGCTGTATGTTGCACATGTTCAAGGTCCCCAGTACCAGAGGCAGCAAACAACCCCAGAGCATGTTCTTTTCACAGAATTCTTCATTTGGTCGTTCTTTATTGATTCATCATCAGTCTGTGTTATAGCCCCCACAACGACCCGTTCACACTATAATTCATTATATTTCTGGTAATTTGTTCACAAAAAATCTCTATTTCCCACGCAGATGATGTGGAGTCTGTGGATCCTGTTGGGAACTCTCGGTGTGGGTGAGTCATTTATTTTCCATAATTTAAAATGTTTTATTTTTGAAGTACAAAATGTGGTACAAGTTTCGAACCTAAAGACGTATGTGGAAGTTTTAGCTTACTGTATTAGCTCTTTTACATTCCAATGAAATGTCATCCCGAAACCACGTCGATGAACAAATTCCTTTAGCAATAAAGCCCGAGGGGGTATGGTACATAGCCAAGGAGGAGGTCTGTTGACATTTCAAGATGAATAGGCTGCAATGTTAAAAGGTAAACTACTGTGTACAATAAGGCCTAACCTACACCATTATTGTACCTGTTAACTTTCACCTCACATTCGGCATTAGTCAGCAGCAAAGGGCTCATAGGGTCTGTATAATGCACTACTTTTATCCAGGGTCCATATTGGAAACAGCTGTAGAGAAAATACATAATTAAAAGGGTTTCAATTTACAGTGTTTTAATCCTGTCTTTCTCACTCCATCTCTCTCTGCCTCCCTATCTCCCCACCATCTCTCTCTGCCTCCCTATCTCCCCACCATCTCTCTCTGCCTCCCTATCTCCCCACCATCTCTCTCTGCCTCCCTATCTCCCCACCATCTCTCTCTGCCTCCCTATCTCCCCACCATCTCTCTCTGCCTCCCTATCTCCCCACCATCTCTCTCTGCCTCCCTATCTCCCCACCATCTCTCTCTGTCTCTCAGATGGCTATGCGATGCACGACCTGCACGAGCGTCTGTCCCACGGGCGTCAGCTGAAGATCTACCTCCCGAAGAGCTCTTCAAAGCTGGAGTTCACCCCTGCTGCAGAGCCCGCAAAGACCTACCTGTACTGGGACCATGGTGCCCGGACCAACAAGGGACGGGTGTCTGGGACAGGGACTGACAGGCGCTGGTATCTGGACAAGGTGACTGACTGACTCTTCAATTGTCCAAGTCAAATCTTCCCAAGGAGACAATAAAGTATATCATATCATACCACCAGACGTTCAATTGAGGGGGGGGGGGGGGGAGAGGGAGATGGTGTCCGCCTCTTAACAAAAAGGTCCACTTGATTTTGACCATTAGTAATACATTTACACCACCTCCGCTAATGTGATTACCATCCTCTATCTATCTCTTTAATGTAATTGTATTGTTTTTATTGTGAAGCAATTTTAAATGCACTTAGATTTAATCTTTGCCCTCTGAAGGTGACGTACGAGGACCAGGGAACCTACGTCCAGAGAGACCACTGGAACAAGGAGATCTCCTCACTCAAAGTGGCCGTGAACAGTGAGTGCAGGAGGGGGTGGTGGGGAGTATTTTTTTGTTGCATGTTATTGAAATATTGTCCTTTGTTGTCAGTTCGTGTACAGATCCTTCTTGCCTTTTTGTCTCTCCCTTTCTCTCGCTCTCACTCTTGCTTGCTCCTTCACTCTTTCTCTCTCTTTCCACCTACTCGATCTCACCCACCCCCCTCTCTCTTCTCTCATGTACTACCCCTCTCTTTCTTTCACTCTATTACTCTAATGCTAATTTCCCTCCTTACTCTCACCCCTTCATGTGCCTGCCCCATCTCTGTTTCCAACTACTCTCTCACCCGTAACACGTTCTCACACCTTTTCTCGCCCCACCAGCCAGGCATGAGTACCCGAAGTGCGTGGCGGGCGAGGACCTCTACATCTCATTGGAGGGCATTGACCTAGCCGACGCCCAACTCTCCTTCTCTGGCGCCGACGCCAATGTCACCCTGGTGCATGATGGGGCCGTGGTCGCCCAGGACCACCCGGACTACTGGAACCGGGTCAAGACCTACTCCACCAAGATCACCATCGAGAACGTCAACACCACGGACGTGGGTTACTACACGCTGAGGGACAGGAGAGACAGGGTGGTCTCCATCATCAGGATGGAACTCACAGGTGGGGATGTGTGTGGGGGGCGTGTGTAAGGGGAGTGTGTGTGTGTGTTTTTGCTGTGTCACCATGCGTTGTTAGTTGCTCCAAACCTTGGTCTGCATATATGCTGGCTGTTTCCCAAATGGCCTAGCCCCACATACCTAACCTCAACCCTGCCTGGGAGCAGCAACAGTAGGGTGTGTGTATATATGGTTCTCATCATAGACATAGAAAGGATTATATTCTAGAATATAAATTGTGCTATTTACAGTGAGCTCCAAAAGTATTGCGATAGTGACACATTTTCTGTTGTTCTGGCTCTGTATTCCAGCACTTTGGATTTGAAATGATACAACGATGAAACTTCTATATTAATGTGGATGCTACCATGATTACGGATAGTTCTGAATGAATTATTGGCATTGTTAGTTGCTCCAAACCTTGGTCTGCATATACGCTGGATATGTCCCAAATGGCACCCTATTTCCTCTAAAGAGCCCTATGGGCCATGATCAAAAGGAGTGCACTAAATATGCAAAAGGGTGCCATTTGGTCTCCACAGACACTGGCTGGCTTTAAGTGGCTATCCAAGTATCTTATTACCCTGTCAATGGTCTTCACCACTCAGACTGCAATATGTGTCCCAAATGGCACCCTATTCCCTATTAAGTGCACTACTGGTCAAATGTAATGCTTACATAGGTAATTGTGTTACATTTGGGACACATTCCATGAGTGTACAAACTGAAATAGAGGGAATCCATTCTGGAATTGACTCAACTACTGTGTCCATTCACAGGAATAAGAATTCCATAGAATTGCCATCTTCACTCCTTCTGCCCACCAGCAGGCCTCCAAATGTTTTCAATATTCCATCTGCTGACTTCCAGGGAAGGGATAGGCCAAAGGGCAGGGGTTTATTTGTTATTATGAACTGGGTAGTTAGAGCCCTGAATACATTTGAGTCATTTAGCAGACGCTCTTATCCAGAGCGACTTACAGTAGTGAGTACATTCATATTCATACTTTTCCGTACTGGTCCCCCATGGGAATCAAACCCACAAACCTGACGTGGCAAGCGCCATGCTGTACCAACTGAGCCATACAGGATAGGCTGAAATGCCTGGTATAATTAAGCAATAAGGCACAAGGAGGTGTGGTATAGGCCAATATACCACGGCTAAGGGCTGTATCTAGGCACTCCGTATTGCGTTGTGCGTAAGAACAGCCCTTAGCCATGGTATATTGGCCATATACCACACCTCCTCTGGCCTTATTGCTTAATTATAGTAGGTCTGCTCTGCATACAAAAAGGATAGCAAAGAGCTGAATTCATTCTGACTGAGCACTCCTATTCTCCTGTTATGCTTGTTTACGCTGCCATCACTTTTCACTTCGTCTGCGTCCCTATGGGCCCTGAACGGTATACTACGAAGCAGGACCAATGAGCGTGATTTAATTGGAAACTTTTCTTCAACAATGTGCATATAAAGAGTCATGTATTTATGTATTGCTCAGTTTAATCTCAATATGTTTTGCTGGTCATGTAAGAAAACCATGCATACATCAGAAACATGCCATGAGGTACATATGGAATTCCAACCTATTTTAACTACCCTACAACCCTACACTCTTCGAAAAAAAATTGCTATCTAGAACCTAAAACGGTTCTTTGGCTGTCCCCATAGGAGAACCCTTTGAAGAACCTTTTTTGTTTGCAGGTAAGAAGCCTTTTGGGTTCCATGTAAAAATCCTTTCCACAGAGGATTCTACACGGAACCCGAAGAGTTCTAACTGGAACCAAAAATGGTTCTCCTATGAGGACAGCTGAAGAAGCCTTTTGGAACCAGAGTGGTTGTTTCTGATAAGGAACCTACACACACTTCAAATGGCCACCAGACTCACTTCTACTGGTCTCTACTGTGTTTCTGTCCTTTTATCTATATTTGACTAGGCAAGTCAGTTAAGAACTAATTCTTATTTACAATGACAGCCTTGTTCAGAACAACAGATTTTTAGCTTGTCAGCTCGGGGATTCGACCTAGCAACCGTTAGGTTACTGGCCCAACGCTCTAACCACTAGGTTACCTGCCTCCCCCAAGCATGTACTAAGCATAGTCTTCTAATAAACATGCGCTTTGTGTCCTTTGCGCTAAATTATCACGGTCTGTATTTTTAGTTGTATGCTTTTGGGGCTATTTGAGAAAGACCTCATAGGCACCTACAGTAACTGACTCTCTGAACTCTTTCTCTGTCCTCCTCCCTCTCCTGCCTTCCTACTCTAATTTCCTCCCACCTTCCTCCCTTCTCTCTCCCCCTCCAGACCACCATGACTATGAAGCGGCTAACCCCCTCATGGCCCTTCTCCTCCTGCTGGGGATCCCCGCAGGTATCTGCTGCTGTTGCCAGAAGAAGATCTTCAAGAAGAAAGCCCCCCACCCCACAGCCGTCCTCCAGGGGACCCCCGAGACTCTGCACCCTCCTCCCGGCTACAATATCCCTGGAGGGGTGTCCCCTGGACCTGGTGGGCCGGTAAGGGGTAGTTTGATGGTGGCTTGGCGAAATACCAAATGGCATCCTATTCCCTATTTAGTGCACTACTTTTGACCAAGCACCCCATAGGGCTCTAGTCAAAAGTAGTACACTATGTAGGGAATAGTGCCAAATGTTACCCTATTCCCTATATACTGTAGTGCGCTGACCATGGCTGATGGTACCCTATTCCCTATTTAGTGGGCTCTGGTCAAAAGTACTGCACCGATGGGCTCTGGTCAAAAGTAGTTCACTTTATAGGGAATATGGCGTCGTTTGGGACACAACCCTTGTTATATACCCCTTTAGAAAGTATTCATACCCGTTGACTTTTGTTGTGTTACAGCCGGAATTCCAAATGGATTGAATATTTTTTTTTTCTCTCACCCATCTACACACAATACCCCATAATGGCAAAGTGAAAACATGTTTTTAGACATTTTTCCACATTTATTGAAAATGAAATACAAAAATATCTCATTTACATATTGTGGTATTCACACCCCTGAGTCAATACATGTTAGAATCTCTTTTGGCTGTGATTAGAGCTGTGAGTCTTTCTGGGTAAGTCTAAGATCTTTACACACCTGGATTGTACAATATTACCATATTATTATTTTTTAAATTCTTCAAGCTCTGTCAAGTTGGCTGTTGGTCATTGCTAGACAGCCATAGATCAGCCAAGTCTTGCCATAGATTTTCAAGTTAACTGTAACTCTGCCATTAAGGAACATTCAATGTCGTCTTCGTAAACATCTCCAGTGTAGATTTGGCCTTGTGTTTTAGGTTATTGTCCTGCTGAAAGGTGAATTCATCTCCCAGTGTCTGTTGGAAAGCAGACTGAACCAGGTTTTCCTCGAGGATTTTGCCTGTGCTTAGCTCCATTCCGTTGAAGAAAATGGGTGTATTGATACTCCATCCAAAGTGTAATTAATAATTTCACCATGCTCAAAGGGACATTTTCCTTATATATTTTTTTTAACCTTTATTTAACTAGGCAAGTCAGTTAAGAACAAATTCTTATTTTCAATGAAGACCTAGGAACAGTGGGTTAACTGCCTTGTTCAGGGGCAGAACGACAGATTTTGCACCTTATCAGCTCGGGGAGTCGATCTTGCAACCTTTTGGTTACTTGTCCAACGTTCTAACCACTAGGCTACGCTGCCGCCCCAGCGTACATTCATGTATGTTTTTTATTTTTTTTTACCCATCTACCAATAGGTGCCCTACCTTGCGAGGCATTGGAAAACTTCCCTGGTCTTTGTGGTGGAATATGAGTTTGAAATTCACTGATTGAATGAGGAACCTTAACAGATAATTGTAGGTGTGGGGTACAGAGATGAGGTAGTCATTTAAAAAGTATGTGGAACACAATTATTGCACACAGGGTCCATGCAATTTATTATTTGACTTGTTAAGCACATTTGAACTCTTTAACTTATTTCGGCTTGTCATAACAAATGGGTTGAATACATTTTTTATTAATTTGTAAAAATGCCTAAAAACATAATACCATTTTGACATGTAGGCCAGTGACACACAATCTCAATTTAATCCATCTTAAATTCAGGCTGTAACACAACAAAATGTGGAAAAGGTCAAGGGGTGTGAATACTTTCTGAATGCACTGTACATAATACTACATGCCATGTAGTACCCACTTTGGTCACACTTTATGGTCATAACCATGTCATAATATGTCATAACAACTGACGTAATGTGTCATAACACATTATAATAAGGTCATAACACTGTCATGTATGGAACACTGTTTGTATGTCATGATACATATATTTAGACTTGTTGTGACATATACTGCGTTATTTTATGGCTGGTTATGACACCTACATAAGAGTGTCAAAACCTACCACACAAGACAAAACATTCCATTACACCATAGCCTACATGTCAACAGTATGTTTGTGATATATACATATATATTATTTTTAATTGACCATATTAAATTATCATTGTTCTTGCGCACACATGAATGATGACTAGGATGAATACAGTAGCAGATTTCAGGAGCAGGACAAGATTCTCTTTTTGACTGAACACTAATTGATATAAGGGCATGTACGTGATAGGCCTCTCTGGCTGATATGATTATGATGTCATAATGTGTTTTTGTTGTGTTTGTTGCAGGTGTTTTATCATGGCCCAGGCCCAGATCCTAACATGGTACGTGATGCATTTATTATTACTCAATTAACTACACTGTGGTGTGTGTGTGTGGTTGGTTATCGGCTTTGTGTCACTGATCTGAACGACAAGCAATAATGCCTTCCGTATGTACAGTATATCATTTTCTTATTTCCGTCTTAGTCATGTCATGAGCACTGTGCGTGTATTGGAGTAGAAGTCCCTATGTCTATCTGTGGGTATCCATGTACAGTATCTGTGTATGTTCAGGTTGTGTATGAGTATATACTGTCATGGATATATAGTCTAAGCAGGGATGGAAATTAAGCTAGCACGAGTCTAGTACTTTTCAGACTGGGCTAATAGTAAATAGGCCAAACATTGCATGGCACAGATTTGGACCCCAAATCGTTAAATTCCATCCCTGAATATGATTATATAAAAGTATATTTCAGTCCCTCTGTCTAACTGTAGGAACTGTGGTGCTCCTCCATGTACAGGGAGGTTACCCCCAGGTCTACTCTCCCCCCAACCCTGGGATGCCTGGCCAGCCTCAGTGGACTGGACCCCCATTCCAACCAGTGAGTCAATCCATTCATCTCTCCTTCACGCCTTCTCTCTCTCCATCTGTTCATTTGATCACTTAGCAGCACAACTGTAAGGTCTGAAAACAAAGGAGCTGGGGAGAAAATGTCTGGCCTCATGGCACCTCATTCCCTTTATAGTGTGCTACTTTTGACCAGGGCCCATAGTGTGCTATTTGTGACACATCCACTCTCTGTACAGGAGGATTGGGGCTCAGTTAGGGGCTGTGACGCTACACTAACCTTCTAGGAATAAGGTTCTGTCTGTCCCAGTTGATTAATACTCTCAATTGGCCAATCTTCATCAACAAGCAATATTCCTCTGTGTGTGTGAGACGGTGTTCTTTTGCTGCGTTTTGTTTCAGGGGTTCAACCCAGGCTACCACCCACAGGACCCTATGTACCCCCCCGCCCAGCCCCTGCAGTGGAACGGCCCGCCGCCCAACCAGCCACAGTATAACCCTGGTGCTCCTCCTATGGTATGTCTCTCTACTCTACCATACGCTCTTCTATTATATTATTCTCCTCTACTCTGTTCTATTCTACTCTAATCTGTTCTAGTCTACTCTGTTCTATTCTACTATACTATATTCTATTGTACCATTCTACTCTGTTATATTCTACACTAATCTTTTCTACTCTACTCTGTTATATTCTACTCTACCGTGCTATATTCTATTCCACTCTACTGTGTTATATTCTACTCTACCCTGTTCTATTCTACCCTACTATATTCTATTCTACTATTCTACTCTGTTCTATTCTACTATTCTACTCTGTTCTAGTCTTCTACTCTACTCTGTTCTATTCTATTCTACTCTACTCTGTTCTATTCTATTCTACTCTACTCTGTTCTATTCTACTCTACTCTGTTCTATTCTACTCTGTTCTATTCTACTCTACTCTGTTCTATTCTACTCTACTCTACTCTATTCTACTCTACTCTGTTCTATTCTACTCTACTCTACTCTGTTCTATTCTACTCTACTCTGTTCTATTCTACTCTACTCTGTTCTATTCTACTCTGTTCTATTCTACTCTACTCTGTTCTATTCTACTCTACTCTGTTCTATTCTACTCTACTCTGTTCTATTCTACTCTACTCTACCCTGTTCTATTCTACTCTACTCTACCCTGTTCTATTCTACTCTACTCTGTTCTATTCTACTCTGTTCTATTCTAATCTACTCTGTTCTATTCTACTCTACTCTGTTCTATTCTACTCTACTCTGTTCTATTCTACTCTACTCTGTTCTATTCTACTCTACCCTGTTCTATTCTACTCTACTCTGTTCTATTCTACTCTACTCTACTCTACTCTACACTAATATATTCTCTTCTACTCTACTCTGTTCTATTCTACCATATTTGGTTATATTATTGAAAACTCTACTCAGCCTCTACTCCTATTCCCTCTATTCTACAATCTATCTCACGCTGCCTTCCTTCTGACCCCTAAGTGGAGTGGGCCGCCTAACCAGTATCAGTATCCCATGGCTCCGATGGTATATATCTACTCTACTTAACCATAGTCTAGTGTCTCTTCCCAGTCCTCCCCATCACCCTTGTCCTCTGTGTCAACAGATGTCAAATCTTAATTTGACTCCATTCGTCGCTGGAGGAAAATAATCCAGCAGTAGGTTTTGAATATCTGAATAAATATTTAGAATCGCCACCAGGGGGCAGCTGGAAGCGGTGTTTGTGAGCAATGCACACCGTACCTACATTGTACCTTATGTAGGCTACGTACAGGCTACATGGCATCTCATGTGAATTATAATACATTTACATATTTGTAGGGGGTAGATGTATTTTTAGTTAGGGAAAATCTTTTTTCAGATGAATTGTTTTATTATATGTTGAAGGCAAGCAATAGGCAGAATAAATTATACATTTCCTCAGTGTCTGTGTGGTCCAGAGGTCACAGCCACTGACCATAGCACACCAATGCCAGAGTCGGAATGGGTTTGAATCCGGCCCACTGCATATGGATGAATGTCTAATTTTGACACAATAACTCCGCGAGGTGACAAGGTTAAAGCAGAAACAATTGAAAGGTTAACAGTTTAGACATTCATTCTGAGTGGTTATGGTTGCGGCTATGGTTGGGGAAAGGCTTAAAACAACAAAATAAATGGAAAACTACGCACCTATGTTTCATCAGTATTTACAGTATTCTTCGTGCCTGTGAAAGTATAGTGAACTGTCGTAGTGCAGTGGTCTAAGCAGCATGCTCCAACTCTGAACCTCATGAGTTTGTGCCCAGTGCTGGGTGAGATAGTGACCAGCCTGATCCTACATTAGGCCCACAAGTGAATTGCATTTATTTCAATAAGTAAAGCAAATAGTCTAATCATTTACATATTATAGAAAAGTGTCTCAGCTCAACAAAATCATCTTTGGATAGGCTCAAATGCCTAAACATCTTGACAGCTTTACGAAGTTAAATATTAAAGCCACATAATACAGGCTTTCAAACCACACCAAAGACCAGAACTATACTGACAAATTATACATAGCTTAACTATAAAACGTGGACGGGAGGGCGAACATACGGTAGGTAGTCTTACATCTGTCAATCAACTGATGGCCCAAATCAGCTGATCAACTCAGCCAGGGAAACACAGAAGCCTGTTATCAGTTCTCACTCCTTTCATTATGTGATAATGAATAGGCCAATGGGTAGTCTACAGAATGTAGCCTATTGGAATATAATCCTATTGCAACCATCAATGGCACTAGATTATCACCAGCTGATGTCTTGTTATATCATCAATATGCGCTAAATTCCCCCCCGCACAGCTGATCTCAATTGCAACCATTAGTAGTCACCTCATTACTGCTCCCTAAAAGATCGGTGGTCCTTAGTCCTGCTTGCAATCAAAGTCTTTCAAGATATGTTTGCCCTCTGGTTGCTATTGTAATCGAAACAATTTAGTTATTTTTGAACAGACTAAGGGCGATGTATCTATTTAACGAGCATTCCGTGCGATAAAAATAAAGTATTTCATAGTTTACCACGGCAAATCTACTGTGGCATTTTACCCCACACTTTTTGTATGAACGGAAAACTAATGTTGGTGTAGCCGACTGCTATTATTTTATTTGTTTCCTATTTAGGTTATCCAAAAGTGTCTGGTATGGTCATTTCTTATCACGATCGACTGTCCTTGAAATGTGTAAATAAATCAAGTCAATCGGGGGGATTGAGTTCTTTGTGCCATCAGAGTGTGGGCCGGGAATCAAACCCAAGCCGACACCATAGACATTTATGTACACACTGAAGAAAGCAGCCCTAACCGTTAGACCACTCCAGGGCACAATTAAAAATGTTGACCTGATAAACTTGACACTTGTACGTCGTCGCCAAGTGGAGACCAATATCTATCTTGTGTTATTAGGCTATATAAAAACGACAGATGTTGATGTGTATGGCTTAATTTCAGATACATTTTGTACATTTGAATGTTGCAGTAACAGGGCCTAGGTCTAGCGTTTGAGCGAGAGAGAGAAAATGATTTTGATAGCAAACTCTTGATAGCAAACTCTGATCCCAATGACTGGACTGTCCCCTCATGGAAGAAAAGATTACTGCTCTTTTTTTCAGGGACTGTCGAGGCTCATTCAAATGTTTTGATGCAGCAGGAAAATTCTTAGCGACAAAAGAGTGATCAAGTTAAGAACTGACATCTGTATCTGTCATACGCTGCTCCGGTTTGGATCCTTCTCATCTCAGTGTGTAGTTTGTGTGTGTGTGTGTACATGACCTGTATTTGTGTGACTAATTGTGTGTGTTTCAGGGGTATGCTCCAGTGATGTACAGTGCCATGCCTCCAGGTGAGCCAGTGAAGGAGGAGATAAAGATGGAGAACATGTCTCCTGCTGATCCCCTCCTCGCCCACCCCCCACAACCCCCCCAGGTCAGTCCTCTCTCTCTCTCTCTCTCTGTATTTTTCTTGCTCTCTCTCTCTCCATCTCCGTCCCACAAATACATACTTGCTTACTTTATCGATACATGGTTTTCAACTCTCAACCTTCACTCCTTAGGCGTCATCGCCCTCCGCCCCCGTGCCTGCCTCCGACGTCCTCCACTCCTCGGACGGAGCCTACCAGTTTAACATCGACACAGGAAAGAACACCACCACCAACACCACCAACTTCCTGTAGAACACCACCCAATGGCCCAATCAGGAACGGCCTTTTCAACGTAATGGGGGCTCGTCCCAATACGTCTCAATTGCTTCCTTTCCTCGTCTCCTTTCCTCGTTGCTTTCCCTGTGTGACCACTGATATTAATGGGAGGTACAAACCATGGGGGCTGTTTGCGATTCAATTTAGGGAGGTGGTAAACAAGAGAAGTGCTAATGAATTTACCCACGAAAATGCAGTGATCCATTCTCACAACAACAACAAAAAACAGCTGACATAACTAGGTCCCGAGCTGTGTTTTTATTCACTGTGTTTTCTTTTTACCCCTTTCACATAAACAAACAAAGGTAACAAAATGTAAAAATAGGGTGTTTTGCCTCTGTGTAAATGGGGTATTAGTGAAGGAAAGGAGATAAGGAAAGTCGGTAATTGGAATATGCCCCTATTTCCTGTATAGGGACAGGAAGTGTCCATTAGCTGTGATACAGAGCCTGTCAAAATGGCTGAAACGGACAATGGAAGCATGGGATTGGTGCAAGAATGGCTGAAGGTAGTTACAACCATATTCCCTGTCCATTTATTTTAAATATACTAGGGGGATTGTACGAGTGCACACTTCGGGAGAAGGGTAGAAAAATGGAATGTAGCCAGAGTCTAGGGGCGAGGGTTGAGAAGGCAGTAGAAAAGGTCGGTTATGTTACATTTATTGTTTTAAACGTGTAGCCTTAGATTTTTCTAACTTGTCTTTTTTTAAACTCAACAGTAAAGATGGTATCTATGAAACACTCCAACTGCCAACCATCTCGCAAAAAAACAAACACGATCATTATCCAACCAGAGAACCTACATCACACCCAGTCATGATCCAATCAGATGGTACCAGGAAAACTCATCATCACTCTGGATAGACAAAGCAAAGCTCTCTATAAACAAGTATATACATGTAAATACAATCACAAATGCCTTTATGTTCCAATTTTTAGTTTGTCATTATATGCATGATGGACCATTTTAGTACTTATATGAAACTACTGTCATTTCAACCGGGTATGCAGAGTTAATTAACTGTTTTGGCAGCTTATGATTAAAAACAATTGGGAAGCGGGTGCTATTCTATTAGGCCCAAATAGCCCCCTATTCCATACATAGTTCACTACTTTTGACCCGAGTAAATGTCATTCCTGTGCATCTGTTCTCTTGTATTGTCATCACGTTAGGTTGAACACGGACAGTTTTGTAGCGTCAACAAGGCTAACAGAGGTGTATGAGTTCCACAAGAGCCTATGCAAATCACAAAGTTGGAATAGTTACCACTTTATTACTGTATATAATCAGCCATGTTAATATGAATTATATTAATATTAGTTATGTTAAAATATGTAGTATGTATACATTTTCAAGGAACATTTTAATTTGCGGTGTACAAACTTAACATGATGAACAGCAATGACATTTACGCTAACGGGCGACGAGCATTTCCAGACCATGTGACCTGACCAGATACATTTCCTGGCCTAGTTCTTTGTTCTTATCATTACATCGTCGTTAGTCATCTTTCAACCATTGCAATGTGACACTGCCAAGGAACCAGAGTTGGCATTCTACCTCTCATTCCTTCATCTATGCACATATAGGCTCTACTCCAATATCCACACTATCATACCACTTAGAATGAAGCCATGGATGTGTCCAAAATGGCACCCTATTCTCTATAAAATGTTTTACTTTTGACCAGGGCCCAAGGTTACTCTACCACTGCATTTGTTTTTTGTCGGTTACCAATACCCTCATGAGCTGTAAACAAACTTGCTACTCCAGGGACATATTCATTAGTGTAGACTAGTGAAATGTGTTTCAATGGAATTGTGTCATGTTGTAAAGCGTTTGGAGTTAACAGTTTCCGTTGCAAATGTTTTTGCTAGTTTGCTACGGTGTGCGCAGTGCGCTAATGATTACAACCCAGGCTCCCGATACTCATTTTTTTATTTACATTTTGTTACCTCACTCTTTAGGGATACCACATGAGCTTTTGGAGTAACTTTTAAAGCGATCTTACAGAACGTCCTTTTCTCACTTTGTAACTGTCTAGATGATTTCCAAAGCAATATCATTAGACCTTGTGGAATGTTCCGTTTGTTTTTATTCTATGAATATCGTTAGCATTTATAGTAGAATAGTCTGTAGGACATGCACATATCCACCTCAATAAACATAATACAAAATCCCTGCTCTGCCTGTCCGTTTGTGTGCTTTAAAAACAAGCTAATCACATCTGCAGTTAATTCTGTTATCACACACAAAAGAAACGACTTAGTAACAAAAAAAGGCAAATGCTTTATTATACAAAATGGAACCAAACGATTTATAAACGGAGACATAACAACAGCAAAAACTACTGCTTCTTATTAATTGTACTGCCGTTGACACGATTCAATAAAACAATTGAAAAAGAGTATGGAGACGGAATTATCGAAGCACCATTACACCTCAACTTTCATAAATGTTATCTGGGACTCTGGAGGAGTCCTCTCTCGAGGAGATGAGCTGAAACCAGCAGGCCAGTGGTAAGACTTACAGGTCCAGGTGGTAGAAGAGCAGGATCAGGTATCTTCCTCTGTGGTAGTCAGACTGAGCTGTTTAAACTGTCTGTCAACTACTGCTGTCCCCACCCAGTCTGAAGCAGGCGTAAATACTTGGGGAGGTAAGAGCTGCTGCAACAATTAGCACCACCCATATATCTCTCTATTACTATTCACTCCCTCCTTATGAATAATCTCTCTGTCTCACTCATGTAATCACGTGAGGACTAAAACTACAGTCATGAATGTTTGTTTTTTTCTCATCAGGGAGCCTGTAATCAAACCCACAAATGCTGATGCTTCAGATCCTCAACTAGTCGTTACCATAATTTTCTCACATTGCCATTGACAGTTTTTTCTCAACTAGTCTAAAGAAGGCCAGTTTTATTGCTTCTTTAACCGGAACACCAGTTTTCAGCTGTGCTAACAAAATTGCAAAAGGGTTTTCTAATGATCAATTAGCCTTTTAAAATGATAAACTTGGATTAGCTAACACAACGTGCTTCAGTGTGCTTCAGTGTTGTGATGCAAAAATCCTAGCAAAATGCTTGGCGCATAGAATTTAAAAAGTATTGTCAGATATTATTAATCCTAATCAGACAGGTTTTTTACATGGACGATACATTGGAGATAATATAAGACAAGTACTGGAAACAATAGAATACCATAAAATATTGGGGACACCAGGCCTGGTTTTCATAGCTGATTTTGAAAAGGCTTTTGATAAAGTACGACTGGAGTTTATATATAAATGCCTAGAATATTTACATTTTGGGGAATCTCTTATAAAATGGGTTAAAATGATGTACCCTAGGTGTAAAATAGTAAATAATGGCTACATCTCAGAAAGTTTTAAACTATCTAGAGGAGTAAAACAAAGTTGTCCACTATCGGCATATCTATTTATTATTGCAATCGAAATGTTAGCTGTTAAAATTAGATCAAACAATAATATTAAGGGATTAGAAATTTGTGGCTTAAAAACTAAGGTGTCATTGTACGCTAATGATTCATGCTTTCTTTAATAAACACAATTAGAATCTCTCCACGGCCTCAGAGGATCTAGATACTTTTGCTATCCTCTCTGGATTAAAATCAAATTATGATAAATGATATTATGTATTGGATCACAAAAAAATGCAAATGTTACATTACCATGTAGTTTACCAATTAAATGGTATGACGGAGATGTGGACACACTCGGTATACAAATCCCAAAAGAAAGAAATGATCTCACTCCAATAATTTTTATAGAAAGTTAGCAAAAATAGATAAGATCTTGCTACCATGGAAATTAAAATACCTGTCTATTTGTGGAAAAATAACCCTGATTAACTCTTTAGTCATATCACAGTTTATCTATTTGCTTATGGTTTTGCCTACACCGAGTGACCTGCTTTTTAAATTATATGAACCAAAAATATTCAATTTGATTTGGAATGGCAAACCAGACAAAATTAAAAGGGCCTATGTATATAACGAATATGAATTCGGAGGGCAGAAATGATTAAATATTAAAGCATTAGACCTCTCACTAAAGGCATCAGTCATACAAAAGTTATACTTAAATCAAAACTGGTTCTCTAGTAAATTGGTAAGAATGTCTCATCCTATGTTCAAGAAGGGCCTTTTCCCCTTTATTCAGATTACACCTGCTCACTTTCGGTTGTTTGAAAAGTAAATCATCTCCAAAATATTGTTATTTTTTAAACAAGCCTTAGAAAGTTGGTTGCACTTTCAGTTTAATCCACCTGAAAAGACAGAACAAATAATACAACAAATATTGTGGTTAAACTCAAATACACTACTAATTGATTTAGAAAAAACATATTTTTCGAATAATAACAAAAGAAAAGTATAATGTTAGTGAATGATATCATAAATAGGACAGGTGGAGTTATGTCACATATACAGCTAACACAGACATACAGTATGTCTGTGTTAGCTGTATGTGTGACATAACTCCACTTGCACAATTGGTGGCTGACTAAATACTTTTTTTGCCCCACTGTATGGACATGTCTGCTCTTCCCAAAATTACAACGATTTAACTGCAGCATTACCACAAAAATGGAAGAGGAAGTAGAAGGGGAAAAAAGTAAGGAAGTTGTATGTCGGTCCTGTATTAAAGAACATAAATGGTTAAAGAAAAGTGTGATGAATAAAAACATATACCAATTTCATTTAAGGACCAAAAAACTGACAGCAAAATAGTTGGGAAGAGATTTTCGATGTACCCATTCCATGGCACATGGTTTATGAATTGATACACAAAACAACGGCGGATTCAAAACTTGGAAATTTTCAATTTAAATTACTATACAAAATTATTGCAACCAATAGAATGTTATATATATGGGGGATACAATCTTCCCAGTATTTGGTTTAAAATGTATTTAAGTATCAAAGGTAAATGTAATTGCTAAAATATACTTGAGTCAAAAATGTAAAGTAAACGTATAAACCATTTCAAATTCCTTATATTAAGCAAACCAGACAGCATCATAGTTCTTGTTTTTTAAATTTCTGATAGCCAGGGGCACACTCTAACATTCAGACATAATTTACAAACGAAGCATGCGTGTTTCGTGAGTCCGCCAGATCAGAGGCAGTAGGGTTGACCAGTGATGTTCTGTTGATAAGTGTGTGATTGGATAGATGTAACAAAACCATGATGTGATAGGCTAATCATTAGGTAGGATGATTGGATTTGTAAGCAGTATGACTGCTTCAGATAGAATGGGTGGAAGTATATCCAGTACATTCAGATCTACAGGCCAACACCAACACACATGATGATACACCGATATCTTAATGATGAGTTGATTAGTTTAAACGATCATGTCCAAGATGGCGTAGCAGTCGGACGTGTTTGTCTTGTCCCATCTTGTCCAGTGTAAATAGTCTGTTTCCTCGTTATTTTTCATATATATTTTCATCTCACTTTCCATCTGTGAACTAAATATACTTTCCTGCAACCCACCTCACCCAATGTGGTACGGATCTGCTATTTTTATACTTTATAACCGGAACCTCCATCAGAAGCTAGCCAGCTAACTAGCTAGTATTCAATGTTAGCCACTGCTAGCGGTCTTCACCTTTAATTCGGACACCAGCCAGCTTTAGCTCAGTCAATACCTGCCAGTCTGCACAGCGAGATATCAACCCAGAGCATATCGGACTGCTTTTCTCTACCACATCACCGGATTCCTGCCGCAAGCTCTGAACCATTACACTGGATCATCGCAGCTAGCTAGCTGCAATCAGAGTGGCCACTGTTGGCTAACACCTCTGTTCTGAAGCAAGCACCAGTTAGCCTTGAGCTAGGCCCATCTCCCGGCTAGGCGACAAAGGCATACCAGCTAATTCTTGGGCTACAATACCTCTTTTGCCAATTTGGCCTGGACCCTTTATTGTCGACACGGAGCCCCGCCGATCCATCACGACTGGTCTGCTGACGTTATCGTCCGATGTGGTTTCAACAGCCGTTTCCATTGCGTTGTCGCCGAAGACCTATCTGCTAGCCCCGGCCTGCTAGCTGTCTGAATCACCATGTCTTCTGCTTGCCTAGCGTAGTAGAGACTACTGAACGGCTCCCTGACTAATCTATTGCTGCTCATTGGACCCTATGATCACTCAGCTACACAGCTGATGCCTAATGGACTGTTCACTTAAACGGTACCTCACTTTGTTTATCTATCGGCCCCAGCCCCAAACTCAGGTCCCTAACTGTGTACCTAACTGACCCTCTCTGCCCATTCATCGCCATTTACCCGTTGTTGTCTTAACTCTCCCGATCAACACCTGTGATTGCTTTATGCCTCTCTCTAATGTCAATATGCCTTGTCTACTGCTGTTTCGGTTAGTTCTTATTGTTTTATTTCAGTCCCACTCAACATGCCTTGGATAGCTCTTTTGTCCCACCCCCCCCACACATGCGGAAACCTCACCTGGCTAAACTGGCCCCTCCAGAGACACAACCTCTCTCATCGTCACTCAATGCCTAGGTTTACCTCCACTGCACACACATCCTACCATACCCTTGTCTGTACATTATGCCCTGAATCTATTCTACCACACCCAGAAATCTGCTCCTTTTATTCTCTGTTCCCAACGCACTAGACGACCAGTTCTTATAGCCTTTAGCCATACCCTTATCCTACTCCTCCTCTGTTGCTCTGGTGATGTAAAGGTTAACCCAGGCCCTGTAGCCCCCAGTACTACACCTATTCCCCCAGGCGCTCTCATTTGTTGACTTCTGTAACCGTAAAAGCCTTGGTTTAATGCATGATAACATCAGAAGCCTCCTCCCTAAGTTTGTTTTATTCACTGCTTTAGCACACTCCGCCAACCCTGATGTCCTAGCCATGTCTGAATCCTGGCTTAGGACCACCAAAATTTTTGAAATTTCCATCCCCAACTACAACATTTTCCGTCAAGATAGAACTGCCAGAGGGGGCGGAGTTGCAATCTATTGCAGAGATAGTATGACAGAACTCTGCAGCCTATCCAGGTCTGTGCCCAAACAATTCGAGCTTCTACTTTTATAAATCCACCTTTCCATAAATAAGTCTCCCACTGTTGCTGCTTGTTGTAGACCCCCCTCAGCCCACAGCTGTGCCCTGGACACCATATGTGAATTGATTGCCCCCATCTATCTTCAGAGTTTGTACTGTTAGGTGACCTAAACTGGGACATGCTTAACACCACGGCCGCCGGACAATCTAAGCTAGATGCCCTCAATCTCACACAAATTATCAAGGAACCTACCAGGTACAACCCTAAATCCATAAACATGGGCACCGTCATAGATATCATCTTGACCAACTTGCCCTCTAAATACACCACTGCTGTCTTCAACCAGGATCTCAGCGATCACTGCCTCATTGCCTGGGTCCGTAATGGGTCCGCGGTCAAACGACCATCACTCATCACTGTCAAACGCTCCCTAAAACACTTCAGCGAGCAGGCCTTTCTAATCGACCTGTCCTGGTTATCCTGGGAGGACATTGACCTCATCCCGTCAGTAGAGGATGCCTGGTTGTTCTTTAAAAGTGCTTTCCTCACCATCTTAAATAAGCATGCACCATTCAGAACTAAGAACAGATATAGCCCTTGGTTCACTCCAGACTTGACTGCCCTTGACCAGCACAAAAACATTGAATAGCCCACGCGATATGCAACTTTTCAGAGAAGTCAGGAACCAATATACACAGTCAGTTTGGAAAGCAAAGGCTAGCTTTTTCAAACAGAAATTTGCATCCTGTAGCACTAACTCCCAAAAGTTTTGGGACACTGTAAAGTCCATGGAGAACAAGACCACCTCCTCCCAGCTGCCCACTGCATTGAGGCTGGGAAACACTGTCACCACTGATAAATCTACGATAATCGAGAATTTCAATAGGCATTTTTCTACGGCTAGCCATGCTTTCCACCTGGCTACACTTACCCCGGCCAACAGCTCTGCACCCCCCGCTTGGGCAACTTGCCCAAGCCACCCACGCTTCTCCTTCACCCGAATCGATATAGCTGATGTTCTGATAAAGCTGCAAAATCTGGATCCCTACAAATCAGCTGGGCTAGAACATATGGACCCTCTCTTTCTAAAATTATCCGCCAAAATTGTTGCGACCCCAATTACTAGCCTGTTCAAGCCTTCTTCAAAAGGGGTGACACTCTAGACCCAAACTGTTACAGACCTATATCCATCCTGCCCTGCCTCTCTAAAGTCTTCGAAAGCCAAGTTAGCAAACAGATCACCGACCATTTCGAATCCCACCGTACCTTCTCCGCTATGCAATCTGGTTTCTGAGCTGGTCATGGGTGCACCTCAGCCACGCTCAAGGTCCTAAACAATATCATAACCGCCATCGATAAAAAACAGTACTGTGCAGCCGTCTTCATCGACCTGGCCAAGGCTTTCGACTCTGTCAATCACCACATTCTTATCTGCAGACTCAATCAGTGTTGCCAACTTAGTGACTTTGTTGCTATATTTAGCGAGTATTTAGACCCCTCTAGCAACACATTTTCAAAAAAGCAACTAGCGACAAATCTAGCATCTTTTTCTGGTGTTTATTGGAGACTCTGACGTGAAAGCATGTATCCTTCTTAGTCTTCTCAACGAGCAGCTAGTGCTGCCGGGGGCCACACCCTGTCCCTAAGCACTCACAGGCGGCCCAGTTCTCGTGCAGCAATCCCTCCCAGCTGCAGTCAGAGCAGATGTTCACCCCTCCGTGTCCAGACTGCAAATGAATCTCGCATGCGGGAAGCCTCCGCTGGCTGATCCCACCTTGGCTTACATTAAAAAAACAATTAACCCGAACTAGGGCCAGACTAGTTACCATAATTTTCTCACATTGCCATTGACAGTTTTTTCTATTGTCTCTTTTTGGTCCATTTAGATTGTTAATGTAGATTGTATACGGAAAAAAAATATATGGTTAAAAATGTTCATGTTTTACTGTGACTTGTTGTGGGCTCCTAAGTGGACCATAAGGTTAAAAACCAAACCAAATTAATAAAACTAAACTTTTGCCATCCCAAGCCCGGATAAAGGAGGGTTGGAATTGTGCCATAAAAAATAAAAAGAATCGACAAGAAAGTTCATTTGTAGTTCTAAACATATTTAGGGTGTTTTTTACTCACTTGTCTCTCTCTCTCTCCTACAGCGTCCATCACAATTACATGCACATGGCCAATTATGCGATGATGTCATTTAGCGATTTCTAGGACAGCCAATAGCTACTTTCCTTACTGAGGAGTTGGCAACACTGGACTCAATAGCATTAGTTTTTTAAATGACTACCTCGCCTGGTTCACCAACTACTTCTCAGATAGAGTTCAGTGTGTCAAATCGGAGGTCCTGTTTTCCGAACATTTTAAATTAGTAAATTGATTTTTGGGTTCTTAAGTTGCTACCCAAGCGGGCTGGTTGTTAAGTTAATTTCTCATGTTTTGACCAAGTCGTTAATTATAATAATTACGTTCATTCGACGTTGCTGTGCTAAACAAATCATAGAAGCACCTTTGACAGCAATCTGTATCGGCAGATTTTATTAACCTCTTAAATTAGCTGGGGAGTGGTGGTGAACAGCAATCTTTCCACAGATTTTCAATGCGATTCAGGTCTGAGCTTTGGCTGGGCCATTCCATTTCCCAATGATGGAGAACACTGTGTGCTCTTGGAAAATTGTGATGAGGCATATATCTGGGGATGGTTATAAAACTATTTCTATCTCAGAGATCTACAGCCAGTTCCTTGGAATTCATGGTATAGTGGCAGTGTGTGTGTGTGTGTGTGTGTGTGTGTGAAATGCACAGCTGTGGCGGTACAGCTCTGTGGTTTCTGTCTGTAAAAACTCTATAGGGAAAAACAATCAGAGGAATAAAAAGAAACTAAGACTTTATTTGTCAAAAAAAAGAGGAAATCTGGAATATTTTTACATGGCAACATATTTGACAGGAGAGGGCCTGTCCACCAACAGCCCAATAAATATTCAGATACCAAAGAAATACAGCAGGATTACTACTAGGATCATTTAACAGCAGCCTGGAGGAGTGACATAACAAGCATGCACATATATACAATACACACTTCCATACACAATACACACACAATATCACTCTTTCACCCCAATATACAATACATACACTACACATACATAGTACTTGTATGGATAGACAGTGCACTGTCCATCTCCCAGTACATATCAAAGCTGCAGGCTAAAGTTAAATATAGACTTGGTTTCCTCTATCGTAATCACTCCTCTTTCACCCCAGCTGCCAAACTAACCCTGATTCAAATGACCATCCTACCCATGCTAGATTACGAAGACATAATTTATAGATCAACAGGTAAGGGTGCTCTCGAGCGGCTAGACGTTCTTTATCATTCGGCCATCAGATTTGCCACCAATGCTCCTTATAGGACACATCACTGCACTCTATACTCCTCTGTAAACTGGTCATTTCTGTATACCCGTCGCAAGACCCACTGGTTGATGCTTATTTGTAAAACCCTCTTAGGCCTCACTCCCTCCCTATCTGAGATATCTACTACAGCCCTCATCATCCACATACAATACCCGTTCTGCCAGTCACATTCTATTAAAAGTCCCCAAAGCACACACATCCCTGGGTCGCTCCTCTTTTCAGTTCGCTGTAGCGAGCGACTGGAACGAGCTGCAACAAACACTCAAACTGGACAGTTCTCAATCTCTTCATTCAAAGACTCATTGGACACTTACTGACAGTTGTGGCTGCTTTGTGTGATGTATTTGTTGTCTCTACCTTCTTGACCTTTGTGCTGTTGACTGTGCCCAATAATGTTTGTACCATGTTTTGTGCTGCTACCATGTTGTGTTGCTACCATGTTGTTGTTATGTTGCTACCATGTTGTGTTGTCATGTGTTGCTGCCTTGCTATGTTGTTGTCTTAGGTCTCTTTATGTAGTGTTGTGTTTATATTTATTATTATTTATACTGTATTTCTTTTTTAAATGTATCCCGGGCCCCCCGTCCCCGCAGGAGGCTTTTTGCCTTTTGGTAGGCCGTCTTTGTAAATAAGAATTCATTCTTAACTGACTTGCCTAGTTAAAATAAATAAAAAATACAATATACATACATAACTCACACCCAACCACCCTCCCTCCCTGTCCATCACTTGCTCTTGTAGGTGAGGTGTTTCCGGTGCCAGTGTATCCAGGCGGGGGCGACGACTAGCCCAGTCAGGTAACCAATCACTCCACCCAGACTGCAGGACACAGGCCACACCTACAGGAAACAACATTGTGATATAAATATATTGTGTAGAACAAACAGGGCTTACTGATATACAAAGTAAGGAGTCGTGTCAGCTCTACTCATTGCCTTTCTGTGTGTGTGTGTGTGTGATCTGACCTGCCAGGGTCGGTCCCAGTCCAAAGGGATAGGGAAGGCTCCCAGCCAGGCTCCCACAACACTGCAGCCGACCACCATCTGTAGAGAAGTGTCCCACACCGACATGGCCCTAAAACAAATCACAAGTATACATATACACATTTTACACACACACATAGCATCGACATTGTGAAGCTTGTGACATAGTGGTAGAGACTGTCTACCAGTGGACATACAGTACAGACATACTGTCTCTGTCAGAGAGAGAGAGAGAGCGAGCACGAGAGAGAGTAGATAAAGAAGTAGTTGGAGAGAGAGTTTGACTAGAATGTGAGAGAGAATAAGAGAATACAGAAATGCGAGACTTAGAGAGACAGAGGTAGACGTAGATAGAGGTAGTACCCATGTCGGCTGAAGACTCTTATCCAGGCTTGGACGTTGGGCCCGAGGACACACACACACCTCAGAGTGGTTAGACTGGTCAACAACACCGCCAGAGAGAACGTCTCCAACGCAGACCTAAAACAGAAACACAGTGAAAGACTCAAAAACAAAGACTTCCAAAGACTTTCAACACAACGACTTACAACACAATCTGACACACTCAATATTGGCAGGTGGAAACACACTGTCTTGGCAGAACTCACTCCAGTAACGGTGCTCCATACAGGACCACTACAGTGTGGAAGAACAGACAGGAGAGGAGCAAGTAGAGACAGGAACGCACCAACCTAGACACCTGGGGGGGGGGGGGGGGGGGGGGGGGGGGGGGGTGGAGATGATCACCTCATACCATTCAGTTTTCGTATAAAACTGATCATATCTTCATAGTGAGTATGCCTTGTAGGTGAGTGTGTGTGTTTGTTTCTTTAGGTGACTGTGTGTGTGTACCTTGTAGGTGATAGTGTGTTTCTTGGTAGGGGGGCTGACCCCCAGCAGCCAGAACAGGGAGATGTTGACCACAGCGACAACCCCGGCAACAGAGTACTGCCACAGCAGGTGTGTCCCATACACAGAGAAACCCGGCACTAGCACCGCCGGCACCACTGTCGCCATAAATACCCCCGATGCCATGATGGCGTGGCTGGACGCCATATGTCTGATCTCCTCGCCCCACATGGTGCTGGAGAGAGGTCTGGTCAGGACTACCTGTACTGAAATTGGAAATATAGTATCCTGTTGCAATATTTGAGAGGAAAAGCCGTAGCAGGGTTTGAACCAGCAACCCCAGTTACAGGGTGAGTGCACTACCACCTGACTGTGCTATAAAGGCATGGCTAGCAGATACAGACACTCAGGTAGTCTAGTGCTTAAGCACTTTGGACCAGTAACCGAAAGGTTGCTAGCTTAAATCATCGAGCCAACTAGGTGAAAAATATGTTAATGTGCCCTTGAGCAAGGCACTTAACCCTAATTACTTCTGTAAGTCGCTCTGGATAAGAGGGTCTGCTAAATTACTAAAATATATAAATATGCCAGACCAGGCTGGATGCATTGTTAATCATCATCATAAGTCTGAACCACTAAAACCCCTAGCAATAACCCAACAGCTATTTTTTTTTTGCACAAAACCAACTACTGCAGCTCCAGTCGGGTGGATAGTCTGAATAGCCTACCTTGAGAACCCCTTCCTCGTACTGAGATATGACGTTGAGTCAAGTTTTGCTGTCTAGCTAGCTACGGCCTTTGTAGCCTAGCTAGCTGTATCCTTCGAAATAATACAGGAGTTTACTATTCTAAATGAGACAAGTCAAGTAGAGGCCTGCGTGGCTGTTTTTCAAAATTTCACACCGATATTGTGGTGTTCATTCATCAGACTCCCTTCCGTAAACATTCAGCCGCGCAAGGTCAGACGCTTATATTGACTGACATATTTGTCAACCAATAACGGTTCACCACTCCTGCGAAACCAACCAATCAGGTTCTGAGGTCCCAGATGTTGAAAACGGAAACAGGAAGTTTACAACTGACTAGCTACACATTTAGGTCCAGTTTATTAGTGGTGTTAGCAAAAAGTGTTGTACACAACAAATAAACTATGGTTTGCGACAATTGTAAGTAAGTTCTGGATAATTAGAAGTTATAAGAAGATAACTAACGTTAACTGGCTAGCTGTCTAATTGTGTTTATCTCAGCTAACTGTTGTGTTGCAGAAGGCTTGTTTTGTTGTTTAGTCTAACGTTACCTAGTTAACATGCCCTATTGTGTATCACAGACCGAACGGGAAGTGTTTGTGTGAGTCCTGCAGCTAACAATGAATTCCTATCTCTCATCTCTCCCCATCTCCTTTCAACATCTACTCCTATTTCGGACCTTTCCTTCTCTCTTTCTTCACCCTCGGCCTCTATTGCTTCTCTTTCTATCTCAGGTGAGAAGAAGCTGGGCAGGGTGATAACTCCAGACACCTGGAAGGATGGAGCAAGGAACACTACAGGTAGATATAGGACAGAATTGTGTATTACACATAGTATCAAACTATTCACAACTATGTATTCACAACAGTATACTGTATTATGTTTGTAGAGAGCGGTGGGCGGAAGCTGAATGAGAACAAGGCTCTGACATCTAAGAAGGCTAGGTAAGACAGTTGATGTTGTATATGGTCAGATGATGGTTATGTTACGATAATATGATTCTGTCAACAGGTTTGATCCTTATGGGAAGCCAGGAAAATCAGGAAAGTCGGGCTTTGGCATCTGCCGAATCTGCAAGAGCTCTGTTCACCAATCAGGATCTCACTACTGCCAGGGCTGTGCCTACAAGAAAGGTACTATATCTGCCTACACACTAGTGATGCTTGGGTTGACTCATAACCTGCAGCCCCCAGGGTTATATGTGCTGGTCGAGCGGGTTTGGGGTCATAAAAGGTAAGGTAAAATAAAAATGTATACTTGTACAATTCTATAGGCTACATTGAGGTTTTTATTCTAATTATATTTATCAGGTGTTAGGCCCTGAATTAGGCTTACGCACTAACTGTACACTTGCCAAATACACACCAATTGCCAAATGCTTTTGGGAACTTGGGCAGAAAAATTTTAAGTTGATCCACTGAGGCAAAAAGGACAATGTCGTAGTTGAATTCAATAAGAGAAAAGCTGCAAAATGGAGAGTTGAAAATAAAGAGAAGGGAGGGCCAGAACAGTAGCCTAATGTTTGGGAAATATGTTGATTGTGAGGCGCTATACAAATTCGACATGGCACATCAATATAACTGAAAAGTTCAGATGGGTTAAATGGAATAGTAGTCCTAACTGAAATCTGGACACTGACTGTAGGTCTATAACCTCTCACATAGCCTATTATAATACTAACTCCTGCAGAAGTATTATATATTTCTTACAGCATCTTGAGACAATGAATGCGCGATTAGGGACCGTCTGTAAAGGTGCTATCTTTATCAGCATCGTAAAAGCTGATAAAATATGCATCCAAGTTGAAGGGAAATCTTATCAGAAACATGTTTGGTTGTTTTCATAGCTTTTAATTCTATTAAAACCAGTCAAACTGATGTCATTTGTCAATTTTACACACAAAATCATTCCCATTTTTGCATTTTCTCCCCGTTCCCTAAATGCCTTTGCTGCAGGAGAGAAGCAGAGATGAAAGCGAATGTTACCAATGTCAACTAGATGCATTAAAAATCAAACTAGATTGATGCATTCATTCTATCGATTTATGACATTTTCTGGTGAGCAAGGGTTTATTTAGTCTTCTAGGGCAACAATTAATTACAGATGAGAAGCTGCATGTATCTAAACAAGTTGACTAACAAATAGCCTACCAAAATGTCAGATATTATAAGCAGAATCGTGTCTTTAATTGGGCTTAAAAAAATCAACAACCTGCACCCCCTGTCAAAAAATAGTTAGCGCATCTCTGACTGTACAGAGCATTTTCTATATTTGCGGGTTAGGGTCGGGGGCGGACCTCAGATTTTCAGTTTATCACATATAGTCGGGCGGTGTGGATGAACAAACAGCTGACCCGCGCATCACTACTACACACCCCATCTTGTCTGCCATTTTGGTTGCTCTTGTAGGTGAAAATTCATGACAATGTTTGATGTTCCAGTATCTAGATTGTTTTCCCAGAAGTATTGAGACAGAAAACATAGGGTTAATTAATAGACATGTGTAAGCAGAATAAAGGCTGAGCTCAGGTGAATGGACAGAGCTGGATAAACAAAGAGTTAACCATTGGACATGTAAAAACAGAACGGAAGCAGAATCCATGAGAGTGTACAGACTGGGAGTTAATCACTAGACATGTAGAAACAGATCTGAAGCATGTATCTGTAATAAGAACATGTTTGTACTAATCAAGTATTATTAGAAAATAAGTTATATTAAGAAAGTATATATGCAATAAATGTATTATTTATTTGTATTAACACTATGGCGCCGCCACCAATATAATCTAAACTGAGCAGATGTGGGCATTAACGAACAATTATTGGGACAGGAAGATAATGGTGGCTCAAGGCCAAGGGGAGTTAATCATCTACATAGAGGGGAATGACCATGTGTGTTATTTGAAGTTGGAAACCTATAAAGCTTGAATGTAACAAGAACATTCCCTTGTTCCATGGACCAGCTCAGCTTCTGTTACTTTGTAATAAAGTCTATTTCAATTGACAAGTTCCGGTATCTGACAAATATTTGATTCAATATTTCCACAACACTCTCTAAGAAGCAAATTGTCATTCAGTGAAGATGTAATAATGTTCACAATCTCCCTTCTCTCCCCCTTTTTCTCTCACTCTCTCTTAGGGATCTGTGCCATGTGTGGGAAGAAGGTTCTGGACACCAAGAACTACAAGCAGACCTCCGTCTGATAGTCTTCTGACAGGCCACCAGTATAACCAGAGAAAGAAGGGGAGGAGTGAGAAAGAAAAGGAGAGAAAGGGGAAGGAAGGTGGGCACAAGAAATGACCGCTTTATTTTGTAGCAGGCTTGCTTTGACCCCGTCTAAATCTCTCGTAGCAGAGATACAGTCAAAGGGTTCTTACTCTTTCCAGCTCTCTCTCGTGCGTGTGTGCGTGTGTGTGTGTGTGTGTGTGTGTGTGTGTGTGTGTGTGTGTGTGTGTGTGTGTGTGTGTGTGTGTGTGTGTGTGTGTGTGTGTGTGTGTGTGTGTGTGTGATGGAGCCCTCCCTATTGTACAGATCCTATAACCCTCCGCAATAAGTGGCCAGTACTGTTCCACACACCAAATCCGAGACTACTTTTAGTTTTTTATACCTGGACAGATGGTTTCTCTCCAGTCGTGTCAAACCTGCTCTGATACAGGAGTTTCCTTTTATCAATTCATTGGAAATTATATCAAGTGTCATGTTTTTGAGTGTATTAATATAATACATATGTAATGGCAATTAAATTATTATTCATCAACTTTGTTTTGTCTCAGACCAAAACATTCTAACAAATGTCTGTTTGTTGTACATGGTCTTATTCAATAGGCTTGAAGACAAGTCACGACCCTGTTCTCTGTATCGCTCGGTCACCTGTACACGCTGCAGTGATTGGTTTACAACCTCTGACATCATCATGATGTGACACGGCATGCTGTAACTTCCTGTGTGACCCAGGATTCAGGTTAGATGCCGTGTTCACGTGCTAGTCGGAGCTTGGAAACTCTGAAATGTTCGACTTGCTAACTGGTTGAACGTGGCACGTGTACAATGGCACGTGTACAACTTCAACCAGTTAGCAAGTCTGAAATGTCAGAGTTCTGACTAGCATGTGAACGCGGCAGGAGAACAGAGGTTGGCTGAGTCATTGCAGCTGCCCACTGACATTTAAAGGCACCGTCTCCCCTCAGGCTCTACCCCAGCAGACACACACCCAGCCCATTACACAGAAACAAAGAGCCACTCTATTGTGGTGATCTAGTTTAATTGAGAGAACACACAACATAATGATGATTCATGAAAACAAATGGCAGACAGAATAAAACACTGTTAGACACATACTAGGAAATATAGATCTAGAACACGTGTTGGCTTATAAACTGTAGAGATGCTTTTGCTGACCAGTGCTGAAATACACTTTTTTTCAAATGTTGGTTACAGATATTTTCCTTTATTTTACATACAGATGAAACATTATGGAGTCTTAACAGGCTAATCTGCTGTTGGAAAAATAACTTTCGGTAAAAAGATGAGGGATGGGGCTGGATAAATCAAACCGCTCTAAAAATGTATAGACCGAGCTATGTATGCAAGGACTGACCATCCACGATATCACAATTATAGTTTTAAAATAAATCTTCAGGATTGGTGGGTCCCCTGCGGGACGGTTGAGCTAATGTAGGCTATTGCGATTAGCATGGGGTTGTAAGTAACAAGAACATTTCCCAGGACATAGACATATCTGATATTGGCAGAAAGCTTAAATTCATGTTATTCTAACTGTACTGTCCAATTTACAGTTGCTATTACAGTGAAATAATACCATGCTATTGTTTGAGAGTGCACAGTTTTGAACATGAAAAGTTATTAATAAACAAATTAGGCACATTTGGACAATCTTGACACAAAAGTTTGAACAGAAATACAATGGTTCATTGGATCAGTCTAAAACATTGCACATACACTGCTGCCATCTAGTGGGGAAAAAAATCTAAATTGCACCTGGGCTGGAATAATACACTATGGCCTTTCTCTTGCATGATCTTTTACCAGATCTAATGTGTTATTGTCCTACATTCTTTTCACATTTCCACAAACTTCAAAGTGTTTCCTTTCAAATGGTACCAAGAATATGCATTTCCTTGCTTCAGGGCCTGAGCTACAGGCAGTTAGATTTGGGTATGTCATTTAATTAAGGTGAAAATTGAAAAAAAGGGGGAGATCCTTAATAGGTTGTTTTGAGACTATACAGTGTTTGTTTATATTTACAAACATTGGAGTAGTAACTGCAGATTGTCCCTTTTAAAAAGGGACATTCCACCACTTTTCAACCTCAGTCATTATGTCTATAAATGAAAGGTTATCAAACCCATTCACAGGGTTGGTTAACTCTAGAGATTCCTTTGGCTTTTAGAGTTAGGTAAATCAGCCTTTAATTTCCTTGCACCTTAAGTGTGGAATGATCTTACATACAATCCACTTCAAACTTGGAGGAATTGATACCTCTAGAGCATTTCAGATGGTTGTTCCGGAACCTTTTTACTGAAGAATGTCTGTTTTTTTATGATTGTGTTTTTCTTTTTGTGTATAATAACATTTATTTAATTGTTTTGTAGTTTAATGTGTATTGTTGTGCTAAACAGGGCTCATCTGGAAAAGAGACCTCGGTTTTAACATTGACTCCCTGTCAAAAGAAAGGTTAAGTAAATTTAAAAAAATACAAATCTCCAGCACCATACCAGTGTCTACATATGTGAAAACGGCTTGTTTCTACATTCTGTAGGTAAAATAAGAGGTCCTAAAAAAAGTGCAACTTGATGACAGTAACTAGGTTCCACCCAATCGGTGTGACAGATTTTCATGTGAATATTCAAAAATATGCATATAAAAAAATATGCACATTTTCCCACCAGATATGTATTTCCATCAAATGTACTTGTTGCGGATAAAAGGCTGTGCATGATGACGTAGTGCACATAAAAATAACTTTTGCGGTTAAATATACAAGTTTAAAAAAATACAAGTTAAATGGGTTTCCATTGCATTTTCAACTCTACTGATGCTTGTCACAAAACTGCTAGGTTATATCCGGTATGTGCCCACTCTGGTCTTGACAGCCAAGCACTGATCATCATATCACAAGAATAAGACTTGATATTTAATATAAAGGAGTGAATTTCATTACTTATTTTATCTGTAGCCTAATAAAACTGCATGATTTCCTGAGACGTAGTGGGATTACCACACAACATATTGCGTGACTCCAAATTTACTTGAGATAATATGGTTATTCTATCAATATTTGCGCATAAAGGCGTTTCCCACCGCAACTCCTCACATAACTATTTTTACAGCCACAAAAAGACCCCACCTTGTCTAGCGTATTTTGTTTTGTCGACATTTGGAAAGTTTACCGACAAATTTGCTATTTCCATCAGGTCTGTTGTGACATTTTTTATCCGACATGTACTTTACTCACATAAAAATGTTGAGTGGAAACCTGGTTCATGAGTTGCATTAAAAAAGGTAAGAGGTAGGGCACTTTCCTGCTCGCAGTATCACAATAAATCTCAGTCTTAACTAGCCATATCTAGTGCTTATAACTAGTGTATAACTAGTGTATATATATACCTTTCTATACAGTAGAGATCATGTTTTAAGACTGTCAGGTTTTCTAGCTGAGGTTAGCTGAAGGCACCATAATTATAGCCTCTCATAATTATAGCCTGCATTGCCTTTTGTGTATATAAGGCTTCTGTGAGGTGTGTGGAGTAGTCTTAGGAACTCTACCCTAGAACATGTGCTTTACAGGGTCAGGGCAGGGGCTAGAGGTCAGGGGTCAGGGGTCAGAGATGGTTGCTAAGCAGTCTTGGTGAGTCGTAGGAACTCTTCTCGAGTCTTTGGATCTTCTCTGAACACCCCCAACATGCAGCTGGTCACAGTTCGACTGTTCATCTTCTGAACCCCACGCATCACCATACACATGTGCCTGGAACACATTATTAAATACAAGCCAACACAATAATGCCCCGCTTTACTCTCATGATTAACATGTGATTTATAAGTCTGGAACTTCAAACACCTAATAAACACTCAGAGGTGGTGAGAGTGTGTAGTACTCACGCTGCCTCTATAACCACAGCCACACCAGCTGGCTGTAGAGCTTCTGATATCGCCATGGCAATCTGCTTGGTCAGACGCTCCTGGACTGGGGAGGGGAACACGCACAGAATGTTGCCTATTTCTTACAGTAATGTTTCGTATATGTCCTTTGAATTACAGTATGCATACTGTGTATGTATATTTGAGTAAGCCCTCTGCCATTCTTACCTTGGAGCCTTCGACTGTACATCTCAACAATCCTACAGACACACACAGCAAACAAACAGTTACTATCACAGTAAGACCATACACACACCAGTGGAGGCTGGTGGAATGAGCTATAGGAGGACGTGCTCTGGGAGAAAGAAAAAAAATGGAACGGAGTCAAACATGTGGTTTCCATATGTTTGATCCCGTTTACATTTATTCTAGTCCAGCCATTACACAGAGCTTGTTCTCCTATACCCCCTCCCAACAGCCTCCGCTGACGCGCGCACACACACACAGAACAATAATATAATACAGTAGAAGACCATCAAACATATAGCTAATTGGTGATCAGGTTTGATAATGATTAATGTCTTCATAAATAGAGAGATGACCCGATACACAATCTGTCAATCATTCTATCAACCTGTCGATCACTCTATCAATCTGTCAATCATTCACTGCCTGCCAAAACATTATCTGAAATTGTTAGGCAAGATCTGATCAATGTGCATGTTTGGAGTGAAATATACAAAAGGGTTGAAGGGCTATAAAGTATGGGGAGAGAAATAGAGACAGGGAGGGAGGACAAGGGAGAGACAGAGAGACAGAGAGAGCCTGTGATAATAGAAGAATGATTCCCACTGGTCTGGAGGGATTTTCTCATGGTCTGGGAGCGGCTAGGTCTGGGTATTGTGTGTGTGTGTGTGTGTGTGTGTGTGTGTGTGTGTGTGTGTGTGTGTGTGTGTGTGTGTGTGTGTGTGTGTGTGTGTGTGTGTGTGTGTGTGTGTGTGTGTCTGGGGTGAGACAGGATATTAGCAGTAGGGCTTACAGTCTAAGCCTCCAGGTCAAAGAACTGAAATAACAGAAGAACTCAGCCACCCAGCACTAACACACACACACTCGGGTAGCCCGACCATTCCCTGCCCCTGTCATGAGCCAACCAGCTTCTCCAATACACACACTATGTATGGACTGTGTGTCAGTTGTGTGTGTGTGTTTGTACTGTATACTCACCTAGCCAGCTTGCTAAGCCCGACCACCTTCTTATTTGGCAGGTATCCGATATGTACCTGGGTCAATGCAACAGAGTAGAAATACAGGTCAGAGTTCAAACAACCAGAGCAGAGTTTCAAATGTGACCTGCTCAGCACACATACAGCATCTTCATACTGTTTGTAAACTCTACACACAACACCAGACTGGCATCAAAGCTACTGTGTGCTAAGCCAACTCACTGTGTGTGTGTGTGTGTGTGTGTGTGTGTGTGTGTGTGTGTGTGTGTGTGTGTGTGTGTGTGTGTGTGTGTGTGTGTGTGTGTGTGTGTGTGTGTGTGTGTGTGTGTGTGTGTGTGTGTGTGTGTGTGTGTGTGCGCGTGCGTGCGTGTGTGCGTACGCTCGCATGTGAGTGTGTCCCATTGCTCCCTATCCAGGACAAAGAACCCAATAACCCCCCCCATACTCTCTTTCCAACAGAACACACTCTCTCTCTCTACCATTCTTTGCTCCGCTATTCTCTGTCAGCCACTCCCCACCCCACTTTCTGTCTTTAGAGCCCCAGTCTTACCCTGCCAAAAAAGGGTACAAGGTGGTGTTCACAAAGAGAGAACATTTCAATGTCTTTTACTATCACTATCTCGTCATGGTCCTCGTCAAATATGGCATCATTCAGGATGTCTGTAGAGAGAGCGAGAAAGAGAGAAAGTTCATCAAATTGTTATAAAAGCCTATCAGTATTGTTCAACCTCTGGTCTGGGGGGGGGGGGGGGGCACTGAAAAAGGCTGTATGTTTGACATCTCTGATTTAGACCATACAAACAAGAGACTGCTCTATTCTAATTACAAAACGGATCGTGAACGAAAATACGTATCAATGACATAACACCAACACACACACATTCTTAGATTACAGGTTAGAGTGGCACCACACGCGGATAAAGACGACGCACGCGGTCTTGGCGAGCTCCTACAGCCAGGACCGATAAGCATGAGTCACCGGCTTTAGCGCTAACAGCAACATCTGTCTTGATGAGAATTGGTAATCGTGTTAACACATAACTAAAAGTTGGGTTTCGATTAACCCACGCAACTGTCTGATAACGAGATAAATAACACATTATGCATATAGCTGTTGAGTTCAATTCAATTATGTAATTTGGATCCAAAAATATATTGTTCAAAGATTTGAGAGAAACATAAACACTGTAAAAAGTGGGATAGCACTTTCGTTCAGCTGAAGTGCTTTTTCTGATGTGTACAATCCAAAATTACGCTGTGGTTCAATAAACCTATTCTATTCAATTTGTCAGAAATCAGTGTTACTGAGTCAGGTTTGTAGGCCTCCTTGCTCACACATGCTTTTTCAGTTTTGCCCACACATTTTATATACTATTGAGGTCAGGGCTTTGTGACGGCCACTCCAATACCTTGACATTGTTGTCCTTAAGCCATTTTGCCAAAACTTTGGAAGTATGTTTGGGGTCATTGTCCATTTGGAAGACCCATTTGCGACCAAGCTTTAACTTCCTGACTGATGTCTTGAGATGTTGCTTCAATATATCAACATAATTTTCTTTGCTCATGATGCCATCTATTTTGTGAAGTGCACCAGTCCCTTCTGCAGCAAAGCACCCCCACAATATGATGCTGCCACCCCCCGTGCTTCATGGTTGGGATGGTGTTCTTCGGCTTGCAAGGCTCCCCCTTTTTCCTCCAAATGTAACGATGGTCATCATGGCCAAACAGTTCTATTTTAGTTTCATCAGACCAGAGGACATTTCTCCAAAATGCAGTTGCAAACAGTATGGCTTTTTTATGGCGGTTTTGGAGCAGTGGCTTCTCCCTTGCTGAGCGACCTTTCAGGTTATGTCGATATAGGACTCGTTTTACTGTGGATATAGATACTTTTGTACCTGTTTCCTCCAGCATCTTCACAAGGTCCTTTGCGGTTGTTCTGGGATTTATTTGCACTTTTTGTACCAAAGTACGTTAATTTCTAGGAGACGGCTGCGTGGTCCCATGGTGTTTATACTTGCAAACTATTTTTTGTACAGATGAACGTGGTACCTTTAGGCATTTGGAAATTGCTCCCAAGCATGAACAAGACTTGTGGAGGTCTACAATTTTTTTCTGAGGTCCTGGCCTATTTCTTTTGATTTTACCATGATGTCAAGCAAAGAGGCACGGAGTTTGAAGGTAGGCCTTGAAATACCTCCACAGGTACACCTCCAATTGACTCAAATGATTTCAATTAGTCTATCAGAAGCGTCTGAAGCCATTACATAATTTTCTAGAATTTTCCAAGCTGTTTAAAGGCACAGTCAACTTAGTGTATGTAAACTTCTGACCCACTGGAATTGTATGTGAAATAATCGGTCTGTAAACAATTGTTGGAAAATGTTGTGTCATGCACAAAGTAGATGTCCTAACCGACTTGCCAAAACTAGTGGTTGAGTGGTTGAAAAAGTAGTTGTAATGAATCCAATGTAAGTGTATGTAAACTTCCGACTTCAACTGTAATATATATATATATATAAAAATAAACAAACTTTTTATAATAAAAAAAATATATATATATATATATATATATGTATTTATAAAAAGTTTGTATTTATTAGGTTTAACCAAAGGGGAAAAGTAAATTGAGTGTTTAAAGAAGTAGGCAGCTGAACTATAGGTTTGCTAATAATCAAATAACAGTTGGCAGCGAATCATATATTTGGTTTCAACAAATGTTTATTTTTTACAATTTACAGTGTAGGAAGGAACGTGTTCCTAGCTCTCTATTCTCTCTCTATCCTACGTTTGGCACTCTCCTGCTGCTCATCTTTGATACATGTATTCTTCTTTTGTTTCTGCACCAAAAACAAAAACCTATAGGCCTATAGGTTTGCATTGCTTTTGCGTCAGCTTTTGAAATAGATGGCAAAAACAGGGTACTGATATTCAAGTTGGATGTGCCCTTTACTTTTAGCATATTCCCCCCAACTATTAATCGACCAAATACTGAGTCCGGGTCTTACCGTACACGTCCTCGTGGTATCCCTTGGTAAGGAACTGCATTGCCTTGGCGGCTCTTAGAGGCGTCCTCAGGAGCCCCTGCCGGTCCGTGTCCTCCCCGAGACCCCGCAAGATGCTGCTGTACGCTGCTTCGAGTGCCGGTAACCGGGACTCATCCTCAGCATCTTTACCGGACGTCTCATGCTGTTTCCGCTGCTGTGCGGTGATCTTCTTGGTCTCGAGGCTCAACTCACTGAAACCGTTATTATAGTAGAAATCTGTCACCAGCTGCTTCCCGGTCCCGTTACAATGGCTGTTCATCGCCGCTGGTTTTTGGTATTCGATCTGACAGAGGGAGAAACAATATACAGCCTTTCTAACTCAAGAAGTTGCTGATTGTAAACGCTAGTTGTCGTTTTGTTGTCCGCCAAGCAGTGACCACCAGCAGATTGTCCATGGCCATGACCTGCGCTCCGTTTATATACCAGACCTACAGCAGCCGCGTGCGCACCGTGCCAAACCAAACCTCGCTCCGCATTTCGTCACGCTAATGAAAAACATCGGGTGACGCCATCCTGCGCTCCAAGGGGTTAGTTCGTATGAATTGTCACGACTAGAAAAGCTTGCTTGTCTGTTATGTTGTTATCAATTCTTTAACTGAATGTTTTATTGTTTGTCATATTTGATTGGATTAAAAAAAGGATTGTCATGACTTGATCATCGGTCATTATCGATAATAAGCCCATATTCGCACGGAACGAGTATTAGTACAGAACGTTGATTATGTAACTATATTATCCCAGAATGTCTGTTATTCCAGATAACGATTAGGAGGGGATTCGTTTTTTTTCCAAACTGCCCCATGTAATTATTTATTTTTGTTGTTGTTGTTCATAAGCCATACCAAACAATCGTTGGTATAGATAGTGTCGCCATAATATTTGAATTGAGGAATTGTGATCATTTTAGCGATCCACAATAGAAGACGTCCTAAATGTCCCCTCGTCTTCAGATGTGAGCTGTTAACTTGTCATTTCCAAACGTTAGCTCAGTTGTATTATGCTTTGCGATCTATTAACAGCAAGGTTATAAAAAACATATTATATTACGAAAAAGGGATCTGCTATGGTTACAAGCCAAATAACCCTCATTTGACACTATATATAACCATTATTTTGTGTGTGTGTATAGTAGTTGCGCATCACAACTTATTTTTAATTATCTATACAAAATATAATTGGTTTGACTTGATTACCTGGGGCAATGGACATTCACACCCCGCAATGGGCATTCACAACCCGGATCGTGGGAAGTGACAACGCGCTCTTATTGGACTAGGGCATAAATAATAATATAATAATAATCTATAATTTTGCTCTTTATTTCATCATCTTACATATAAAACCTTATTTATTCATCGAAAATGGTGAATAATTCACCACAGGTTAATGAGAAGAGTGTGCTTGAAAGGATGCACATGACTCTGCAATGTTAGGTTGTATTGGAGAGTCTCAGTCTTAAATCATTTTCCACACAGGGCATCAGTGTCTTAACAGCATAATTTGCCAAGGCAGGATACTCTGAGCGCAGCCCAATCCAGAAATCTGACAGTGGTTTCTGACTAAATTCAATTTTCACAGAGCCGCTTGTTCAGATATTGGTAAGTGGACTGGAGGCAAGGCATGAAAGGGATAAGGAATCCAGTTGTTTGTGTCATCCGTTTCGGGGAAAGTACCTGCGTAATTGTGCACCCAAATCACTCAGGTGCTTTGCTATATCACATTTGACATTGTCCGTAAGCTTGAGTTCATTTGCACACAAAAAAATCATACGATGATGGAAAGACCTGTGTGTTGTCCTTGTTAATGCAGACAGAGAGGAGCTCCAGCTTCTTAATCATAAAATATAGTTGCAGAGATGTAATCCTTGATTCAGATCATTCAGGCAAGAAATAAAATCACCCAGATAGGCCAGTCATGTGAGAAACTCGCCATCATGCAAGCGTCAGACAAGTGAAAATTATCGTCAGTAAAGAAAACTTTAAGCTCATCTCTCAATTCCAAAATAGTGTCAATACTTTGCCCCTTGATAAACAGATGACTTATTTCTGTATGTTGTAAAAGCGTTACATGGTCGCTTCCTATATCATTGCATAGTGCAGAAAATACACAAGAGTTCAGAGGCCTTGTTTTAATAAACAAAGTTCACCATTTTCACTGTAGTGTCCAAAATGTCTTTCAAGCTGTCAGGCATTCCCTTGGCAGCAAGGAGTCTCTTGGTGGATGCTGCAGTGTACCCAAGTGGCGTCGGGAGCAACTGCTTGCATGCACATTACCACTCCACTATGTCTCCCTGTCATGGCTTTTGCGCCATCAGTACAGATACCAACATGAGCAGCAGCTACGTTTGGCTACATACGGACCATTCCCACAAGAGAGTAATGCTTAATGTGATTGGATGTTAATTATTTGACTAGGCTACCTGTATTTGACATTGTGTTGTTATTTAGCTGAAAAGGAGATAGATTAATTCGATTTTTGGCAGTAAAACGAGGCTACTCTGGCAACAAAAAAACTCACCCAAATGTATAGCCCAGTTGGAAAAAATAAATGGACTGTTAAAAATGTCATCGCATTTTTATTTGGCATACCCCGACGGCATTGCGCGTACCCCTGGGGGTGCGAGAAGTATGCAAGTATGAGATCTTCGCAATGTTTGCAAATTACTTTGAATTTCTCTGCAGTATTTTCAGGTATCATACATTTAATTGCAGCTTTTGACTTTTTCAGTGGCATGTTGAAAAAGAAATACATTTGTTGAGCATCACAACTTATTTATACTTATTATCTGTACAAAATACCATTGGTTAAACGGTTTGACTTGATTACCTGGGGCAATGGCCATTAAGGATCTGACCCTTTTTTTAAATGTTCACCAAAACTGACATACCCAAATCTAACTGCCAATAGCTCAGGACCTGAAGCAAGGATATGCATATTCTTGATACCATTTTGAAAGGAAACCCTTTGAAGTTTGTGGAAATGTGAAATGAATGTAGGAGAATATAACACATTAGATCTGGTAAAAGATAATACAATAAAAAAACATGCTTTTTTGTAATTTTTTGTACCATCATCTTTGAAATGCAAGAGAAAAGCCATAATGTATTATTCCAGCCAATGTGCAATTTAGTTGTTGGCCACTAGATGGCAGCAGTGTATGTGCAAGGTTTTAGACTGATCCAATGAACCATTGCATTTCTGTTCAAACTTTTGCATCAAGACTGCCCAAGTGTGCCTAACTGGTTTATTAATAACTTTTGATGTTCATAACTGTGCACTCCTCAAACAATAGCATGTTATTATTTCACTGTAATAGCTACTGTAAATTGGACAGTTCAAGAATGTAAGCTTTCTGCCAATATCAGACATGTCTATGTCCTGGGAAATGTTCTTCTTACATACAACCTCATGCTAATCGCATTAGCCTACATTAGCTCAACCGTCCCACGAGGGACCCACCAATCCTGAAGAGGTTTTAAGGAGAATGGGCATTTACAGAATGTTTAGATAGAAATGTATTGTGTAGATCAAATTTACTGTGAGATAGATTTGAATATCATAGGACATTATGGGTGCTCTAGTCATTGTATTTCTGTTTTCAACATGCAGTTCCAGATACAGCCCTGGCATTAGTTGAAGGTATCCAATCCAATAGTTTCTGAAAAGTAGTCACTTCCTGAGATCTGTATTCAAATATAAACAAAAATAAAGTAGTTGCATTCTCAGATCTGTATTCAAATAGTTTTAAAAAGTAGTGCTTTTTGGGGATCTGTATTCAAATAGTTGTAGTCAGCTCCAAAGTAACTATTTGTTCGCCACTAAAAATAGTTACCTTCCACAAAGCATAGTTAAAACTACAGTTATCCTAGGTCTGAGTGTATGTGTGCGTGTGTGTCAGCGTGTGTGTGTGAGCTTGTGTATGTGTGTTTGTGTGTGATGCTGCAGTAGTAATCTACTGTAGTCTGTCACTCTGGGCCTCTCAGGTGAATCACTGCTATGTTGTAATCAACACATTTGCTGTCGTTATATGAGTTTCAGGCATCTATCAAACAGCAGAAGAGGTTCATCAAATGGTGGGATGATTTTGACAACCAATTTTCTTTTTGGACGATGTTGCCTGTATTTCCCCTCAGCAATAAAAGGACACATACAATTATTTTTATCTATGGAAATAGACACAATGTTCCAGAAAATGGATAAAGCAATGCTTGCTTATTACAGTGATAGTGTCAAATGTAGGCTAAGACCACAATGTTCCTGTGCCCATTTTCTTTTTAAACGACCTTGCACAATCACACTGTTCTTTAACATTGACTTAAAAATAATTCAGAAAAACAAAGGGGATAATGGCTACCACTTAGTAAAACAAATGTAGAACATTTTGTTGTGGGCCTTTTCCCTTCAAGGCACTCTTGAGGAAAAACAAAAGGATGAACAAATTGATTTAAAATGCCTTTATTTATTTATTTATTTAGGTAGAAATACTGTATTTAAAAACATGTTTCGGGCTTGTTATCTGCCTTTATCAGGGAGTACACTTTCAGAATCCCCTTACATACAGATACAACTTAGCTGTGAGTGAAAGTGAATGAAGTGTTGTGCACACTGTGTGAAAAGGTTTGAAATAGAAACGGTTTGAAAAGGTCTGGTCAATGTGTGTGTGTGTCTGTCTGTTGGGCTGTCCAGTGATGATAGACAGACATCTACCATCCAGCACACACGCACACTTCTGTCTTGGTTAGACAAAGGCGAGTGTTGGGTCACTCATCTCTGTAACAGAGATGAGTGATCCACAATACCCTGGGGCAATATGGGGGAGAGAGTGAGCAAGAGGGAGAATAAAAGTGGGCGTTGCAGCCAGCAGAGACGTAGGTGGTTGAAACGCACACACCTGATATCATCTGTGTTGCCATGGCATTGGTCGCCCTGGCAACATTAAGAGATCTGTCATTTCTCACCCGTAAATAGGTATCACACACACCAAGTAGAACACAAGAAAAAAAAGAAGAATAGAGGACTGTGAAAACAGAGCCAGCCATCACCAGAAATGTCCAGGGCCTCGTTTCCCACTTGCCTTGTAACAAACTTAAGCATTACGATGATCGTACCAGATGCGTCGCTATTTACGTTTCCCAAACAAGCACATAGTGAGAAGAAGGTTGGCTAAGTGCATCGTTAGACCATGTGTCGATACTGATAGTATCGAAAGAAAAGCAGCGCTGCTCTTGGATCAGCTTTCTCCATTCAAATCTTACCTTAACATTAGAATTCCAATTAATCATTTAATTACTTAGAAATCATACAATGTGATTTTCTGGATTTTATTTTTAGATTCAACTGTCTCTCACAGTTGAAGTGTACCTATGATAAAAAATGACAGACCTCTACATGCTTTGTAAGTAGGAAAACCTGCAAAATCGTCAGTGTATCAAATACTTCTCCCCACTGTATCTTGACTGGCTTCATCACCGCTTGGGGCTGAGCTCCCTGCCATCCAAGACCTCTGTATCAGGCGATATCAGATGAAGGCCCGAAAAATTGTCAGAGACTCCAGCCACCCAAGCCATAGACTGTTCACTTAGCTACTGTCCGGCAAACGGTACCGAAGCATCGGCTCTTGGACCAACAGGCTTCGAGACAGCTTCTACCCCCAAGCCAAATAATCAATTAGTGGTACCTGAACTATCGGCACTGACTCTATCTTGCACTGACCATACGCACGCTCACTAAACAATATTTACACACCATATACACACTCACACACACACTACATTGACACTCCCACACAAAACCCATACACATTCACATGCGCACACATAACACAGACACTCATACCAACAACAAACACACATACACATTACACACACCCACATTTTTACACTCATAATTTGTTGCTGCTACACTGTTTTTTATTCTTACTTTTATTATTGTCTATCCTGAGGCCTAGTCACTTTACCCTGCTTCTATTTACATATCTACCTCAAATACATTGTACCCCTACACATTGGTCTGGTACTGGTACTCCCTGTACTGTATATAGCTCTATTTTTGTGTATTTCAGTGCATGTGACAAATACAATTATTTGATAGACCAATGTAGCCCAATGCAGTCATCTTGGTTTTCATTTGAAGCATAATTTTACCCTTCACTTGTTTGTAACAATTGCAAATAAATAATTAGGCAACTTTGTATTTGTAGTCAATTTCATTCTGTAGTAATCAGCAGTCAGTCAGACACATAGCCTAAACATCTTGATTCTATGTTGAGCAGAGATCTTCTATGAATAAAGTGAAGTGGAAGGGAAAAGAAAGCACTTGTAGATGTGCAAAGGTTTTTAAGAGCCACCTTACTAACGAAGGCTATGGGAAACACCTCGGCTCCTAGATACATCGTAAGAAGGTTCTAATGATGATATTACCACTACGAAGGCTCTGAGGAAGGAGGCCCAGGCCTTACCCCAACCCAGCCTGAAGACCAACGTTGAATTACATTGGATGCTTCAGGAGAGAAATCTGAACGTACCAGCACTTTGAAAAGTTCATGTAATTATACTTTCCTGTGGATATATTGTATCACATTCCTACCTGCAAAAGGACCAACCGCACGGACAACCGGTAAAGTTAAAATATGATTTTATTCAACATCCTGGCTTGTGGAGGTGGTGAGAGGAAACTTTCCTGATCCAAACGCTCATTTGTGCCTGTCATCGTAGAATTCAATCAAATTTAACTTCAGGTTTCCAGGCTAACTCCAACCATAATCCAGGTGTGGGACCCTTTCTTTTACAACCAACAACACTTTTAGAATAGCTTATGATTTGTAACTACTGTAGCTATAAAAACACATATAATCTTTTTTTGTATTTTACCCCTTTTTCTCCCCAATTTTGATCTTGTCTCATCGCTGCAACTCCCCCAACAGGCTAGGGAGGTGAAGGTCGAGTCACGCGTCCCCCGAAATATGATCCGCCAAACCGCGCTTTTTAACACTCGCGCCGCCAGCCGCACCACTGTGTTGGAGGAAACACTGTTCAACTGACTACCTCGGTCAAGCTTGGTCGCCACAAGGAGTCGCTAGAGGGCGATGAGCCAAGTAAAGCCCCATGGCCAAACCCTCCCCAAACCCGGACGATGCTGGGCCAATTGTGCACCTCCCTATAGGAATCGACCGCGATCGAACCCGGGTCTGTAGTGACGCCTCTAGCACTGCAGTGCCTTAGATCACGATGCAGTGCCTTAGACTGCTGTGCCACTCGGAAGGCCCACATTTAATCACATTTAATCTTTTTGCGACACTTTGGCACTAAAGTTGCCAACTCGGGGGCCAGGGAAAATGGCAGAAGCTAATGTTTTGTTTGACTCAGATGGCGTGTCGAGTGGAGATGAGAGTGAGAAGAATTGTATTACAATGGTGAATGCAAAAGGAAATAAGATAAGTAAAATGGTAGTGGAAACGAGTCGTTTTTTGTTGGAATAAGGGTTTTGAATCGATGATGATACCTGGAGATCCGTTTGAAGTCTCTATTAAAATTGTGAATGAGGTGGCATCGATGAAAGTAAAGAGAGGTGGGTTTATTTTGTTTCAGGAAGTTGTGGGATTGGAATTTGTTGTGTGTGGATCTTCGAAGCAGGGCGCCTATCAAGGGTGTTATCTCTGGTTAGAGGCCAGGCTGTATCACAACCGGCCGTGATTGGGAGTCCCATAGAGCGGGGCACAATTGGCCCAGCGTCGTCCGGGTTAGGGTCATTGTAAATAAGAATTTGTTCTTAACTAACTTGTCTAGGTAAAGGTTAAATAATTTAAAAAAAATCATTAACATTTTGTTCCATCTTTTCACACTGCCTGGGCTTCCTCTCACTACCATATTTGGTACTGCGTTGAAACGCCAACCGGATGCTTCACATTTATACATCCGGTGAAATATCTGTCTCATAGTTCCATCTGTGCCCTGACGTAACTTCCCGTTTCTCCTGTCTGTGGCGGGAGATTCCAGCATGGCGGTGCAACCTAAACAGAGCTTGTCCATGGATGCTGCTGCCGAACATGGCTTCCTTACCTACTACTTTTCCATGCCTGAGAAGCCAGACACCACTTTCAGGGTCTTCGACCGGGGTGACTACTACACGGTGCACGGGACCGAAGCGCTGTTCGCCGCCAAGGAGATTTTCAAGACCAACGGAGTCATCAAGACCCTGGGCTCAGGTAGCAACACTTATTTAGCTCACAAAGCTAGCCATCTGCATGGTTTTCCACTTTAGATTAGCTAATCCTGATAGCTAGATGCTTAACTACTTAATTATTTGCGTGGGCCATTGTTAGCTTGATACATATGACGCTAGCTAAATCCCAATTTGAGCTAACCTAAAATCACGCCACTTCGATAATTTTACGACCGGAAAAGAGCTTTTCGTAGTATGTTATGAGAATTTACACAGCAGGGGCCTCGTTTATCAAAGTATTTGTCAAGGAACATGCATGACGTAATTGTTGGGACGCTTTAAAAATATTTTCATGTAACGTCAGACGTTATTCCAGTAGTCCGTTTAGGTGAAAATCACTACAAAAAAATGTGCTTCAGCCAAAGATTTATATAACTAAACCAAGATGGACCACAGTCTGTCGTTTCCAATGGGAACAAATGAGCCATAGGGGGCAGAGCGAAGCACGAATTCGCGGTTGCACTCCTAAACAACGCGTTTAAATATATATATATATATATTTGCTAAAGTCAAGACCGGAACTGTATCGAGATCAAATGTTTAATCGTTGAGAGAATTTGAAGATTGGCGACCAAAATCTCTTGTTCCATCTTCTGCCAGCCAGTGTGCGTCCTCTAGTTTTTATTTATTTTATTTCACCTTTATTTAACCAGGTAGGCTAGTTGAGAACACCTTTATTTAACCAGGTAGGCTAGTTGAGAACACCTTTATTTAACCAGGTAGGCTAGTTGAGAACACCTTTATTTAACCAGGTAGGCTAGTTGAGAACACCTTTATTTAACCAGGTAGGCTAGTTGAGAACAAGTTCTCATTTGCAACTGCGACCTGGCCAATATAAAGCATAGCAGTTCGACACATACAACAACAGAGTTACACATGGAAAGAGCAAAACATACAGTCAATAATACAGTAGGATTTTTTTTTTTAAAGTCTATATTACAGTGAGTGCAAATAAGGGAGTTAAGGCAATAAATAGGCCGAAGTAATTACAATATGGCAATTAAACACTGGAATGGTAGATGTGCAAAAGATGGATGTGCAAGTAGAGATACTGTGGTGCAAAAGGAGCTAAATAAATAAATACAGTATCGGAATGAGGTAGATAGATGGGCTGTATACAGATGGGCTATGAACAGGTGCAGTGATCTGTGAGCTGCTCTGACAGATGGTTCTTAAAACTAGTGAGGGAGATGGGAATCTCCAGCTTCAGTGATTTTTGCAGTTCGTTCCAGTCAGTGGCAGCAGAGAACTGGAAGGAAAGGTGACCAAAGGAGGAATTGGCTTTGGGGGTGACCAGTGAGATATACCTGTTGGAAAGTGTGCTACGAGTGGGTGCTGCTATGGTGACCAGCAAGCTGAGATAGGGTGGGGCTTTACCTAGCATGGACTTGTAGATAACCTGTAGCCAGTTGGTTTGGCGACGAGTATGAAGTGAGGGCCAGCCAACGAGAGTGTACAGGTCGCAGTGGTGGGTAGTATATGGGGCTTTGGTGACAAAACGGATGGCACTGTGATAGACTACATCCAGTTTGCCGAGTAGAGTGTTGGAGGCTATTTTATAGATGACATCGCCGAGTCAAGGATCGGTAGGATGGTCAGTTTTACGAGGGTATGTTTGGCAGCATAAGTGAAGGAAGCTTTGTTGCGAAATAGGAAGCCGATTCTAGATTTAATTTTTGATTGGAGATGCTTAATGTGAGTCTGGAAGGAGAGTTTCCAGTATAGCCAGACACCTAGGTATTTGTAGTTATCCACGTATTCTAAGTCAGAGCCGTCCAGAGTAGTGATGCTGGATGGGCGGGCAGGTGCGGGAAATGATCGGTTGAATAGCATGCATTTAGATTTATTTGCGTTTAAGAGCAGTTGGATGCCACTGAAGGAGAGTTGTATGGCATTGAAGCTCGTCTGGAGGTTAGTTAACAGTGTCCAAAGAAGGGCCAGAAGTATACAGAATGGTGTCGTCTGTGTAGAGGTGGATTAGAGAATCACCAGCAGCAAGAGCAACATCATTGATGTATACAGAGAAGAGAGTCGGCCTGAGAATTGAACCCTGTGGCACCCCCATAGAGACTGCCAGAGGTCCGGACAACAGGCCCTCTGATTTGACACACTGAGCTCTATCAGATAAGTAGTTGGTGAACCAGGCGAGGCAATCATTTGAGAAACCAAGGCTGTTGAGTCTGCCAATAAAAATGTGGTGATTGACAGAGTCGAAAGCCTTGGCCAGGTCGATGAATACAGCTGCACAGTAGTGTCTCTTATCGATGGCGGTTATGATATCGTTAAGGAACTTGAGCGTGGCTGAGGTGCACCCATGACCAGCTCGGAAACCAGATTGCATAGCGGAGAAGGTACGATGTGATTCAACATGGTCAGTAATCTGTTTAACTTGGCTTTCGAAGACCTTAGACCTGTATTGTGTGTGTGTGTGTAGGTAGCCGCAAGCTGGAGAGTGTGGTTCTCAGCAAGACAAACTTTGAGGCTCTGGTCAGAGACCTGCTGCTGGTGAAACAATACAGAGTGGAAGTCTACAGGAACCAAAGCAAAACCAAGGATCACAGCTGGCAACTGGAGTACAAGGTACAAACACAGCCATAGACACAATCTGAAGGTTACATTTACAAGTCTTGTAATAGTTATCTTTCACTACTTCTCTCTTCAGGCGTCTCCAGGGAATCTGAGCCAGTTTGAGGAGGTTCTATTTGGCGGGGCTGAGGGAAGAGGGGCTGGTTCAGCGGGGGTTGTGGCCGTACGGTTGGCTGTCGGGGGTGACGGACAGCGCGTGGTGGGCGTGGGCTATGTGGACGCGTCCCTAAGGACCATGGGAGTGTGTGAGTTCCTTGATGGAGAGACTTTCTGTAACCTGGAGGCTCTGCTTGTGCAGCTGAGCCCTAAGGAATGTCTGCTACCACAGGGTGACAACACTGATAACATACGACAGGTAGGTGTGCGTGTGTCTATGCAACAGAGAGAAAATGTCTTTGTGGGAGGTGAATGAAGTCTGTGAGAAAGGGACTGACTCTGTGAGGTGAGGGAGTGAGTGTGTGTATGTGTGTGTCTATAAAGTACCAGTCAAAAGTTTGGACACCTACTCATTAAAGGGTTTTTTAAATTTTTACTATTTTCTACATTGTAGAATAATAGTGAAGACATCAAAACTATGAAATACAAACATGGAATCATGTAGTAACCAAAAAAAGTGTGAAACAAATCAATCTATTTTATATTTTAGTTATTTCAAAGTGGTCACCTTTTTTCCTTGATGACAACTTTGCACACTCTTGGACGGATGATTGTGTAGGCCAGATCATCTGATGCAGCACTCCATCAATCTCCTTGGTCAAATAGCCCGTATATAGCCTGGAGGTTTGTTTTGGGCCATTCTCCTGTTGAAAAACAAATGATAGTCCCACTAAGCACAAACCAGATGGGATGGCATATTGCAGCAGAATGCTGTGGTAGCCATGCTGGTTACGTGTGCCTTGAATTCTAAATAAATGACTGACAGTGTCACAAGCAAAACACCACCACCTCCATGCTTCACGGTGGGAACCACACATGCAGAGATCATCCGTTAACCTACTTTGTGTCTCACAAAGTCACTGTGGTTGGAACCAAAAATCTCAAATTTGGACTCAGACCAATGGACAGTTTTCCACCAGTCTAATGTCCATTGTTCGTGTTTCTAGGCAACCAAGCAAGTCTCTTCTTCTTATTGGTGTCCTTTAGTAGTGATTTATTTGCAACAATTCAACCGTGAAGGCCTGATTCACACAGTCTCCTCTGAACAGTTGATGTTGAGACGTGTCTGTTACGTGAACTCTGTGAAGCATTTGTTTGCACTGCAGTCTGAGGTGCAGTTACCTCTAATGAACTTATCCTCTGCAGCAGAGGTAACATGAGAGCCAGTTTCATCATTGCGCTTCATGGTTTTTGCGACTGCACTTGAAGGAAGTTCTTGAAGTTTTCCACATTGACTGACCATGTAATGATGGACTGTCATTTCTCTTTGCTTATTTGAGCTGTTCTTGCCATAATATGGACTTGATATTTTACCAAATGGGGCTTAGGGACCTTGCCTAAACACAACTGATAGACTCAAATGCATTAAGAAGGAAATTCCACAAATGAACTTTTTAAGAAGGCACACCTGTTAGTTGAAATGCATTCCAGGTGACTACCTCATGAAGCTGATTGAGAGAATGCCAAGAGTGTGCAAAGCTGTCAAGGCACAGGGTGGGTACTTTGAAGAATCTCAAATATAAAATATATTTAGAATTGTTTAACACTTTTTTTTTTTGTTGGTTACTACATGATTCCATATGTTGTTTAATCATTTTGATGTAATCACTATTCATTCTACAATGTGGAAAATAGTGTAAATAAAGAAAAACCCTGGAATGAGTAGGTGTCCAAACTTTTGACTGGTACTGTATATACCTGTGTGTGTTCGTCCTTCCTTCGGAAAGTATTCAGACGAAGTTGACTTTTCCCCCATTTTGTTACGTTAGAGCCTTATTCTAAAATGGATAACAAAACCAACTCTGAAATCTACACACACTACCCCATAATCAGAAAACAAATGTTTTTTTTGTGTATGTTATTTGCAGACTCTTTTGCTATAAGACTCAAAATTGAGCTCGGATGCATCCTGTTTCCATTGATCATCCCTGAGATGTTTCTACAACTTGATTGGAATCCACCTGTGGTAAATTCAATTGATTGGACATGATTTGGATAGGCACACCTGTTTCATATAAGGTCCCACAATTGACAGTGCATGTCAGAACAAAAACCAAGCAATAAGGTCAAAGGAATTGTTTGTGGAGCTCCGGGACAGGATTGTGTCGGCACAGATCTGGGGAAGGGTACCAAACCATTTCTGCAGCATTGAAGGTCCCCAAGAACACAGTGGCCTTCATCATTCTTAAATGGAAGAAGTTTGGAACCACCGAGACTCTTCGTAGAGCTGGCTGCCCGGCCAAACTGAGCAATCGGGGGAGAAGGGCCTTGGTCAGGGAGGTTACCAAGAACCCGATGGTCACTCTGACAGAGTTCCTCTGTGGAGATGGGAGAACCTTCCAGAAGAACATCTCTGCAGCACTCCACCAATCAGGCCTTTATGGAAGAGTGGCCAGACGGAAGACACTCCTCAGTAAAAGGCACATGACAGCCCGCTTGGAGTTTGCCAAAAGGCACCTAAAGGACTCTCAGACCATGAGAAACAAGATTCTCTGGTCTGATGAAACAAAGATTGAACTCTTTGCCCTGAATGCCATGCGTCACATCTGGAGGAAACCTGGCACAATCCCTAGTGTGAAGCGTGGTGGTGGCAGCGTCATGCTGTGGGGATGTTTGTCAGCGGCAGGGACTGGGAGACTAGTCAGCATTGAGGCAAAGATGAACGGAACAAAGTACAGAGATACTTAATTAAAACATGCTCAGGACCTCAGACTGGGGCGAAGGTTCCCCTTCCAACAGGACAACGACCCGAAGCACACAGCCAAGACTTTGGGAATGTCCTTGAGTGGCCCAGCCAGGGCCCGGACTTGAAACCGATCGAACATCTCTGGAGGGACCTGAAAATAGCTGTGCAGCAATGCACCCCATCCAACCTGACAGCGCTTGAGAGGATCTGCAGAGAAGAATGGGAGAAACTCCCCAAATACAGGTGTGCCATGCTTGTAGCGTCATACCCAAGAAGACTTGAGGCTTGTAATCGCCGCCAAAGGTGCTTCAACAAAGTGCTGAATGAAGGGTGCTGAATACTTATGTAAATGTGATTTCAGTTTATTTTTACAAAATTAGCTAACATTTCTAATCTAGTTTTTGCTTTGTCATTAATGGGTATTGTGTGTAGATTGAGAGGGGGGGGGGACAATTATAAATCAAGTTTTATCTGTCAAATGCTATATAACAGGTGTACCTTAAAGTGAAATGTTTACTTACAAGCTCTTAACCAATTTTAAGAAAAAATGATAAAAAAATAGATTAGTAAAACATTTTTAAAGTAATTTAAAGAGCACCAGTAAAAAAAAAAAATATGTAGTGAGACTATATGCAGGGTTCCTGGTACAGATTCAATATGCGAGGGCACAGGTTAGTCAAGGTACATATTACTTCAATTATATGTAGGTAGGGTTAAATTGACTGTGCAACGATGATAACCAGAGTATCAGCGGCGTAAAAGAGGGGTTACAATGCAAATAGTCTGGGTAGCCATTGGATTAGATGTTCAGGAGTCTTATGGCTTGGGGGTAGAAGCTGTTGAGAAGCCTTTTTGACCTAGACTTGGTGCTCCGGTACCGCTTGCCGTGCTGTAGCAGAGAGAAGTCTTTGACTAGGGTGGCAGGAGTCTATGACAATTTTTAAGGCCTTCCTCTGATACCGCCTGGTATAGAGGTCCTGGATGGCAGGAAGCTTGGCCCCAGTGATGTACTGGGCTGTATATACTACCTGTGTAGTGTCTATAGGTAGGAGGCAACCAGTGCTCTCGATGGTGCAGTTGTAGAAACTTTTGAAGATCTGAGGACCCCTGCCAAATCTTTTCAGTCTCCTGAGGGGGCATAGGCTTTGTCCTGCCATCTTCACGACTGTCTTGGTGTGTTTGGACTATGATAGGTTGTTGGTGATGTGGACACCGATAAACTTGAAGCTCTCAACCTGCTCCACTACAGCCCCTTCCATGAGAGTATGGGCGTGCTCGGTCCTCCTTTTCCTGTAGTCTACAATCATCTTCTTGATCACGTTGAGGGAGAGGTTATCCTGGCACCACACGGCCAGGTCTCTGACCTCCCTATAGGCTGTCTCACCATTGTCGGTGATCAGGCCTACCACTGTTGTCGGCTAACTTAATGATGGTGTTGGAGTTGTTCCTGGCCATGCAGTCATCAGTGAACAAGGAGTACAGGAGGGGACTGAGCACGTACCCCTGAGGGACCCCTGTGTTGAGGATCAGTGTGGTGTATGTGCTGTTGCCCACGCTTTCCACCTGAGGCTTTGTACGCGCCTCAGTGTGTGGAGTAAAGGTGGTCTAGAGTTTTTCTTCCATCTGGTTGCACATTTAACATGCTGATAGAAATGAGGTAAAACTGGTTTGTGTGCCTGCATTAAAGTCCCTGTCCACTAGGAGTGCTGCCTCTGAGTGTTTTCCTGTTTCCTTCTGGCCTTATACAGCTTGTTGAGTGGGGTCTTAGTGCCAGCATCGGTTTGTGGTGGTAAATAGACGGCTACGAAGAATATAAATGAGAACTCTCTTGATAAAAAGTGTGGTCTGCAGCTTATGAGATACTCCACCTCGGGCTAGCAAAACCTTGAGACTTCCTTACTCTTAAATGTTGTGCACCAGTTGTTGTTTACACAGACCGCCACCCCTTGTCTTATCGGAGGCAGCTGTTCTATCTTGCCGATGCAGTGTAAAACCCGCCAACTGAATGTTATCCATGTCGTCGTTCAGCATAAGATATCCGTTTTTAATGTCCCGTTGATGGGATGGATATACGTGATCGTAGTTTGTCTATTTTGTTATCCAATGATTGTACGTTGGCTAATAGGACGGATGGTGAAGGCAGATTACCCACTCGCCGTCGGATCCTTCCAAGGCACCCCGACCTATGTCCCGATATCTCTCTTTTTCCTGCAAATGACTGGGATGAGGGCCTTTTGTCTGAAGTAAATCCTTCATATCACTCTTTTTAAGGAAAAAAAATGTCTTCCAGTACGAGGTGAGTAATCGCTGTCCTGATATCTAGAAGCTCTTTTCGATCATAAGTGACGGTGGCAGAAACATGATCTAAAAACAAGTTACAAATAATGCGAAAACACACAAGCACAATTGGCTAGGAGACTGTTAAATGACAGCCATCTCCTTCGGAGCCATTGTAGAGGAGATGGCTGTAACCCAACAAAATGTGGAAAAAGCCAAGGGGTCTTGAATACTTTCTGATGGCACTGTGTATATAATGTGTGTAGGTGGTGCAGCGTGGCGGTGTGTTGCTGTCAGACAGAAAGAGAACAGAGTTCAGTAGTAAAGACATGACCCAGGACCTCAACCGACTGCTACGGACCAGGAAAGGGGAGGCCAATGCCTGCAACGTTCTGCCTGAACTAGACAAACAGGTAACACACACAAACCTACTCGTATTGGATGAGTCTTAAAAACTGTGGATCGGTCTGGGTTGCAGCAGTTTATGTCAGCTTGCATTGCAATTAGTAAAGTTATTTATATAACTGCGTCGCACATGGGATAATATTACTGTTTCCAAACACAACCCACTCTGTTAGTAGTAAAATTATGTCTGTGTGTTCCAGGTAGCTATGTCATGCTTGGCAGCAGTGGTTCGTTACCTGGAGTTGCTGTCTGACCAATCAAACTTCAGCTCCTTCAGCTTGACGACCCTTGACCTGAGCCAGTACATGAGGCTGGACAACGCTGCTGTACAAGCCCTCAACCTATTTCAGGTATTTCTATTTCTTATTTTCAATGACGGCCTAGGAACAGTGGGTTAACTTCCTTGTTCAGAGGCAGAAGGACAGATTTTTACATTGTCAGCTCGGGGATTCGACTCTCTAACTACTAGGCTACCTGCCTCCAGCAGGCCCAGAATTGAGGTTTTGTGCCCGGAGTTGCTATGGCATTTGCATTAGCTGTAGGCTGTGGCTAGCTACTAGGTTATTGTAGAAAATATGGCTGTATCTCCCTGAACTGAATTCACACTGTAAAATGTGCTAAGTATTTCTGCATCACGCTGCAACATTGCCTGGCTGGGGGCTGTGCGTGCACACTTGATGAGCTGAGCGACGGATTCATTTTTAGAAGCGCTGTGCACAGGCATAAACGTTTTTAATATACTGTGAGGCTTTGTCCTTGTGTTTCTTGGCTATTTACAATGTTTTGTTCACAAGCTAGGTTGAGTTTCAACTGCTAGGGAAGAGAATAGAGGTCGACCGATTTAATCGGAATGGCCGATTTTAATTAGGGCCGATTTCAAGTTTTCCCAACAAGCCGATTTTAAAAATGTTATTTTTATTATTATTTTTTTTTTACACCTTTTAATCTTTAACTAGGCAAGTCGTTTAAGAACACATTTTTACTTTCAATGACGGCCTAGGTACGGGAGGTGTTTAACACCTGTGTTTAACTGCCTTGTTCAGGGGCAGAACAACAGATTTTCACCTTGTCAGCTCAGGGATTCAATCTTGCAACCTTACGGTTAACTAGTCCAACGCTCTAACCACCTGCCTCACGAGGAGCCCGTCTGTTACTCGAATGCAGTAAGAAGCCAAGGTAAGTTGCTAGATAGCATTAAACTTAATCAATCATAATCACTAGTTATAACTACACATGGTTGATGATATTACTAGTTTATCTAGAGTGCCCTGCGTTGCATATAATCGATGCTGTGCGCATTCGCGAAAAAGGACTGTCGTTGCTCCAACGTGTACCTAACCATAAACACCAATGCCTTTCTTAAAATCAATACACAGAAGTATATTTTTAAACCTGCATATTTAGCTAAAAGAAATCCAGGTTAGCAGGCAATATTAACCAGGTGAAATTGTGTCACTTTTCTTGCGTTCATTGCATGCAGTCAGGGTATATGCAACAGTTTGGGCCACCTGGCTCATTGCGAACTAATTTGCCAGAATTTTACGTAATTATGACATAACATTGAAGGTTATGCAATGTAACAGGAATATTTAGACTTATGGATGCCACCCGTTAGATAAAATACGGAATGGTTCCGTATTTCACTGAAAAAATAAGTCTGTTTTTCAAAATGATAGTTTCCGGATTCGACCATAGTAATGACCTAAGGCTCGCATTTCTGTGTGTTATTATGTTATAATTAAGTCTATGATTTGATAGAACAGTCTGACTGAGCGATGGTAGGCACCAGCAGGCTCATAAGCATTAATTCAAATCGCACATTTGTGCGTTTTGCCAGCAGCTCTGCTATTTATGACTTCAAGCCTATCTACTCCCGAGATTAGGCTGATGTAACGATGGGGTGCGTGCTAAAGGCGTTTCTAATGTCACTCGCTCTGAGACTTGGAGTCGTTGTGTTCCTGGTTCGAGCCCAGGGAGGAGCGAGGAGAGGGATGGAAGCTATACTGTTACACTGGCAATACTAAAGTGCCTATAAGAACATCCAATAGTCAAAGGTACAGTGGGGCAAAAAAAGTATTTAGTCAGCCACCAATTGTGCAAGTCTCCCACTTAAAAAGATGAGGCCTGTAATTTTCATCATAAGTATTTGGTCACCTACAAACAAGCAAGATTTCTGGCTCTCACAGACCTGTAACTTCTTCTTTATGAGGCTCCTCTGTCCTCCACTCATTACCTGTATTAATGGCACCTGTTTGAACTTGTTATCAGTATAAAAGACACCTGTCCACAACCTCAAACACTCCAAACTCCACTATGGCCAAGACCAAAGAGCTGTCAAAGGATACCAGAAACAAAATTGTAGACCGGCACCAGGCTGGGAAGACTGAATCTGCAATAGGTAAGCAGCTTGGTTTGAAGAAATCAACTGCGGGAGCAATTATTTATTATTTTGGTAAAAACTCAACTCGTCGTGTTTGGAGGACAAAGAATGCTGAGTTGCATCCAAAGAACACCATACCTACTGTGAAGCATGGGGGTGGAAACATCATGCTTTGGGGCTGTTTTTCTGCAAAGGGACCAGGACGACTGATCCGTGTAAAGGAAAGAATGAATGGATTGTGGCCATGTATTGTGAGATTTTGAGTGAAAACCTCCTTCCATCAGCAAGGGCATTGAAGATGAAACGTGGCTGGGTCTTTCAGCATGACAATGATCCCAAACACACCGCCCGGGTAACGAAGGAGTGGCTTCGTAAGAAGCATTTCAAGGTCCTGGAGTGGCCTAGCCAGTCTCCAGATCTCAACCCCATAGAAAATCTTTGGAGGGAGTTGAAAGTCCGTGTTGCCCAGCAACAGCCCCAAAACATCACTGCTCTAGAGGAGATCTGCATGGAGGAATGGGCCAAAATACCAGCAACAGTGTGTGTGAACCTTGTGAAGACTTACAGAAAACGTTTGACCTCGGTCATTGCCAACAAAGGGTATATAACAAAGTATTGATAAACTTTTGTTATTGACCAAATACTTATTTTCCACCATAATTTGCAAATAAATAAATAAAAAATCCTACAATGTGATTTTCTGGATTTTTTTTCTTCTCATTTTGTCTGTCATAGTTGAAGTGTACCTATGATGAAAATGACAGGCCTCATCTTTTTAAGTGGGAGAACTTGCACAATTGGTGGCTGACTAAATACTTTTCTGCCCCACTGTATATGAAATACAAATGGTATAGAGAGAAATAATCCTATAATAACTACAACCTAAAACTTCTTACCTGGGAATATTGAAGACTCATGTTAAAAGGAATCACCAGCTTTCATATGTTCTCATGTTCTGAGCAAGGAACTTAAACATTAGTATTTTACATGGCAGATACTGCACTTTTACTTTCTTCTCCAACACTTTGTTTTTGCATTATTTAAACCAAATTGAACATGTTTCATTATTTATTTGAGGCAAAATTGATTTTATTGATGCATTATATTAAGTTAAAATAAGTGTTCATTCAGTATTGTTGTAATTGTCCAAATACATTTTTAAAAATCGGCCGATTAATCGGTATCGGCCTTTTTTTGTCCTCCAATAATCGGTATCGGCGTTGAAAAATCATAATCGGTCGACCTCCAGAAGCGAAGCAACACGGATGCTAGTCAGATTCTCAATCCCACGGGCACAAACATGACAAGTTTCGCAACCCCGGTGAGCATTTGTCTCATCTGATATTTTGGATAAAGATCTTTGGTCACAAAAAATGAAATTAAACAATATACAACATTACTCCTTACTAGTAATAGATTTATTGTTTTAGAAACATTGCAAAGCTCAACTTTTTTTTGTGTTCTAATTTTTGCAAAATGTTAATTTTTTTGACTGATAAAAATCTGAGTGGCTGGTAGATTTTTGAATCTATCTGCCATGGTGGCTGGTCTACCAAAAAGTACATTTTAAGCCCTGGCCGTTAGCAAGCGGTGGTGCTCAAAAAGGTCAAGGTGACCATTCTTCAGTGACTGAAGGAGGGTGAAGCAGAGAAATTGAAAGCTGGGGAACACGCACACCTGTTCTTTATGGTATATTGTTATGTTTTAAAGGGGCAGCTGGTGGTGGAATGTAATGTCTCTAAATTAATTTCCTTCAGTAACCAGTTCACAATAACATTGTTCTCTCTTAGACGTACATGTTGTCAGCATGTTCAATGAGTACATTATAATTATTAATGTAATGTATGTTTTTGTTAAGATGCAAAAAGTTATATTTTTTGTAACAAATTAAGTTTATGTAATATAGATGTCTCAGAAATACACCAATTACTTTAAAAGCACTGCCAAGGACATAGACTCATGTTGGAATATCAAAATTTAAAAAACAAGTATTTTAATTTTGGGACAGTTGAAATTGCACGTTGGGACCGGAACGGTGAGGACAAAATATGTTCGTCTCGAGCCATGGTTACTACATACTATTTAATCGACTTAGTGAGTATACGTTGCAGTTCAGTGTGCGGGTAACCCCAAACATTGTGCTCCTGGTATTTGTCTTGATTCCGAGCAGTCTGAGTCTGTCCTGATAGGCTCGTTCTCCCCAGGGTTCTCCCGATGACACCAGTGGAGCCCACTCATTGGCCGGGCTTCTGAATAAGTGCCGCACCCCTCAGGGCCAGCGATTGGTCAACCAGTGGATCAAACAGCCACTCATGGACAAGAACAGGATTGAGGAGAGGTGAGGTCCAACATCTCTTCAACCCTCTCTCCCTTTCTTTTTCACTCATCTCAGTACTCTACCAAAGAGAATGTCCATGAACAACTCCAGAAACTGCTTCGACAATAGAAATCCCTGATCAGGTTTGTAGGTAGCGTCATGGTGACTTTAGCTCGCTAAGCTCATGCGCATGAATGTGTCATCAGGTCTAACGGTTGTGTTGTGCAAGCCATCAAATAAAAGGCACTCCTTCGATATGAAGTTGTTTTTGACAAATGGAAGAGTCTGTTGTGTCAAGGTTGTAATAATGACTAATCATATGATAAAAAGTGTATCATACCAACTATTACTGCCTGCTTGAATGGTGAATAGCTCCAATACACATGAAATGACCCCTGGAATTGATAGAACACCGCTCAGAGATTCACATATGATATAACATTCAAAATGGGTTAATCTTTCTTTTAAGGACGAATGCAGGGGTGTGTGCTATCTCAAGTTATGACGTCAGTGATCTTCAGGTCACAAAGTCGGAGCTTTAGAAAGATGCTTGAATTTCCGAGTTGGATGACAGTTCAAAGCGATTTTTTTCCCCCCAGAGTTAATTGTTTTAAGTTCCCAAGTTGTCTTGAAAGCACCAAAGTCGGTGAGTTCCCGAGTGCCCACTTGTTTTGAAAGCGGCATTATTGATCTATTAACTAATGTCACCAGGCAGGTCAATACTCCATCTCATCTGAACAGGCTGACATTTCAGGCTGTCTCTTCAAACGGCTCTTAAACGAAAAGGGCATTTTCGCCATTTCACAGATTTCTTCCAACCTCCATTATGTGGAATATATAAAACACAGGAAAATCAAGTCAACTGCAGGATTTGAATATGCGATCATCTGACTTCGACCTCTTTTGCTAACATGGCCTTCAATATGACATCTTCAAAGCAAGTCATGTCGCACTGCTGTGAGTGGACGTCAACATTAGTACATTGACACGTTTTATTCAACAAAAGCAATGTCACAAAATATCATCGCGTCAATTGTAATGGAAGCCACAGATGTAGAATACATTTTCTAAAGCTAGAATACATTGTTATCCATTCGACTGGTGGATTCTATCGTCCAACTTTAAAAACATTTTTACATTTTATTTAACTAGGCAAGTCAGTTAAGAACAAATTCTTATTTTCAATGACGGCCTAGGAACAGTGGGTAAACTGCCTGTTCAGGGGCAGGACGACAGATTTGTACCTTGTCAGCAAGGGGGTTTGAACTTGCAACCTTCCGGTTACTAGTCCAACGCTCTAACCACTAGGCTTCCCTGCGACTGATGATTGACAAATCAATTTGTAAGGTACGCGGGCGGGGCACGCAATGTTATTACATACACTTAGGTTGGAGTCATTAACTTGTTTTTCAACCACTCCACAAATTTCCTGTTAACAAACTATAGTTTTGGCAAGTTGGTTAGGACATATACTTTTCATCACACAATACATTTTTCCAACAATTGTTTACAAGCAGATTATTTCACTTATAATTCACTATCACAATTCCAGTGGGTCAGAAGTTTACATACACTAAGTTGACTGTGCCTTTAAACAGCTTGGAAAATTCCTGACAATTATGTCATGGCTTTAGAAGATTCTGATAGGCTAATTGAAATCATTTGAGTCAATTGGAGGTGTACCTGTGGAGGTATTTCAAGGCCTACCTTCAAACTCAGTTCCTCTTTGCTTGACATCATGGGGAAATCAGCCAAGAATTTTTTTTGTAGACCTCCACAAGTCTGGTTCATCCTTGGGAGCAATTTCCTTACGCCTGAAGGTACCATGTTCATCTGTACAAACAATGGTACGCAAATATAAACAACATGGGACCACGCAGCCATCATTACCGTTCAGGAAGGTGTGTTCTGTCTCCTCGAGATGAACGTACTTTAGTGGGTAAAGTGCAAATCAATCCCAGTACAACAGCAAAGGACCTTGTGAAGATGCTGGAGGAAACAGGTACAAAAGTATCTATATCCACAGTAAAACGAGTCCTATATCGACCTAACCTGAATGGCCGCTCAGCAAGGAAGAAGCCACTGCTCCAAAACCGCTATAAAAAAGCCAGACTAAGGTTTGCAACTGCAGATGGGGACAAAGATCTGAGAAATGTCCTCTGGTCTGATGACAAAAAAAACAAAAACTTTGCCATAATGACCATCGTTATGTTTGGAAGAAAAAGGGTGAGGCTTGCAAGCCGAAGAACACCATCCCAACCGTGAAGCACGGGGGTGGCAGCATCATGTTGTGGGGTTGCTTTGCTGCAGGAGGGACTGGTGCACTTCACAAAATAGATGGCATCATGAGCAAGGAAAATTATGTGGATATATTGAAGCAACATCTCAAAACATCAGTCAGGAACCTGACTCCGTTACACCAGCTCTGTCAGGATTTAATGGGACAAAATTCACCTAACTTATTGTCGGAAGCTTGTGGAAGGCTGCCAGAAATGTTTGACCCAAGTTAAACAATTTAAAGACACTCAATTAGTATTTGGTAGCATTGCATGTAAACTTCTGACCCACTGGGAATGTGACGCTGAAATAAATCATTCTATCTACTATTATTCTGACATTTCACATTCTTAAAATAAAGTGGTGATCCTAACTGACCTGAAATGGGATTATTACTAGGCTTAAATGTCAGGAATTGTGAAAGTTGAGTTTAAATGTATTTGGCTAAGGTGTATGTAAACTTCCGACTTCAACTGTAACTATGAAGCTCCACATTTAATTCCAAATGCCTACTGCTTGCAAAATCCGGTCATTCAACTCTAAAAATATTTATTTGCGAGACACGGCTGGTCTTGACTTTGAAGAATGCCTGAATTGCTTTATACTGCAATTCAAAGCTTCAACATCAAATTGTTAGATTTTTACTAGGCCTTCATGAGTGCAAGGTACGCCATGAATATTAGGCTTTTCTTGCATTGTATCCATGCTGGCTTTTGCGATGGGTGGGCAGGGCATACAGCGTGTCGCCACTTTATTAATGCACAATTTGCTGAAATGGAAACACTTAAACCACTTTAATTTTATTAAACATTCTAGATTTTAAAAAAAATATATGTTTTGACAACCATGGCAGGCAATTGTCGCATCTACTTCCTATGCAAACTTTCTAAATGTCAACAAAAAAAATCACTGGACAAGTTAATGGAAACTTAGCTACTGGCTGGACTGTGGGTTGTGCCTTTTTAGATTTGAGAGTAAAATAACTAAGGATACATTTTTCACTTCTCCCATTGACTTCCCAACCCCCTGGTCTGTCGAGCCTGCTCCGAGGCGTTCCCAGAAGTATTAGCAGTGTTTCCTGTAGCCCTCTGTACTGCTGCCACCTTCTGGTCTTTCCTAGTACTGCAGACCCTACCTGTGAATTCTCATTGTGTGTGTGTGTAGACTGGACCTGGTAGAGTGCCTCGTGAATGACGGTGAGGCCAGACAGACTCTTCAGGACGATCTGTTGCGGCGGTTCCCAGATCTCCACCGCTTGTCCAAAAAGTTTCACCGGCTCTCTGCAACACTGCAGGACTGTTACCGCGGTTACCAGGCCGTGGGCCAGATCCCTGCACTTCTGTTGGCTCTGGAGAAACACCAAGGTACACACGTGCACGCACGCACACACACACACTAAGATGCGCGCGCACACGAACTCCCTAGCACCATCCTGTGTTGTAGGAAGTCACCAGATGCTGTTGGAGGCCGTGTTCATCTCTCCTCTCAGAGACCTGCAGGCTGACTTTATCAAGTACCAGGAGATGATAGAAACTACACTGGATATGAACCAGGTAGGGGGGTGTGTGTGTGTGTGTGTGTGTGTGTGTGTGTGTGATCCGTGGTAGAATACACTAGATGTGAACCGTGTGTGTTTTTGTAGGTGGAGCACCATGAGTTCCTGGTGAAGGCGTCGTTTGACCCGGTGCTCTCTGAGCTGAGGGAGAAGATGGACACACTGGAGAACAGCATGCAGAGTGTACTGAACAGCGCAGCACGGGAACTGGGTACACCACACAGACACAGACACACACACACACACACACACACACAGAATAGACACACCAGTGTATTTAATTGTGTGTGTGTGCGTATAGGTCTGGATGCTGGTAAGACAGTGAAGTTGGAGTGTAACAGTGTGTTGGGGTATTACCTGAGGGTGACCTGTAAAGAGGAGAAGAGTCTGAGGAACAACAAAACGTTCACAACGCTAGACGTCCAGAAGAATGGAGTCCGTTTCACCAACAGGTTTGGCGCGCTCATACACACATACACACAATTTGCCCCGCGGTGAGCTAACTTTTTCTTTGTGTGTGTGTGTGTGTAGTAAGCTGAGTTCTTTGAATGAAGACTACACCAGGAACAGAGAGGAGTATGAGGAGGCTCAGAACGCCATCGTTAAGGAGATCATCAGCATCGCTGCGGGTGAGGACACACACACACACACTGGAACTTCCTATCAGGTTTGATGTAGCATTTTTTGTAGAAATTAATGTTGGAACAGAGTCTCCTTTTTTCGTTTCTTAAATATACCCTTGGACGTCCCCAGGTTACGTGGACCCCCTGCAGTCGTTGAGTGACGTCATCGCCCAGCTGGATGCGGTGGTCAGCTTCTCTGTGGCGTCAGTCTCTGCTCCCATCCCCTACGTCAGGCCACGCCTCCTGGCTGCGGACCGCAGGCGCCTGGAGCTCCAACAGGCCAGACACCCCTGCCTGGAGTCGGACGCAGACACAGCCTTCATACCTAATGATATATCCTTCATACAAGGGGAGCAGAGCTTCTATATCATCACAGGTACACATGCACAGCTCTTTTATTTTGAGAGGATTTCAGAGGAGGCTGCAGCCATTCATTCACCCGTTTAAACAGGATTTGACTGAACACCAAGTCGGAGGACATTAAAAACAAGGGCTAAGTTCCATTCGCGATCTCCGGTTCGGTACTATAATTTTTGTTACTCCTGCTGCACGCAAGTTGGTACACTTGGATAATGCAACACGGCATGTAGAAATGTTGAAACTGTTAATTATTGTTCGCAAAACAATGTCCACACTGGCTAAAACACTTTCACAATGCAAGAAGATACTGGTAGCTTCAAGCTTTAATTGTAGGCCAACTTTCTCTGCTAATTTACAGCTGAACTCACTACCCTCGTACTTTGTTTGTGAAACCATAAAATCAGCAAAATATGCTGATTTTCAAATCTGATTGCCACCAAAAGCGTTAAACAAACTCAATAATATGCCTTCACCTGTATTGTGAGTAGACCTAGGCTGGCTACATCTTGATTTACCCAGTTCATCAAGAGATGTACCATTTAAAATAATTGATTATTGTTATGTTTTGGAGTTAGATTGGTTTAAAGTCAATGGACTGGATAATTGATTAATTAACCCTTGGACTACAATCGGAAATCAAAGTAACATCATAAAAAAAATCACCATCAAAATCTATCAGTTTGAGATGGAGATCTTCTCTTTTTTTGTGGTTGCATGGCTGCGTCTCAATCCGCAGATATTGCCCTTTCTTCCGCATCTGTGGTGAAAAGTGGCAGAGCTAGAGCAGTGTTTGTCCGACCGTGAGACATAACGAAAAGTCGTTCTTCTCACGAAAACGTCTGTGGCGTCCGAACGGTTTGGCCTATAAAACTATTATGACCACTCTATTGAAAGATGACTCTCACGAACACGATGGTGTTCTCCGTTTTGCTCTAGGATGCCAACAAGACTCGTCTTAAGATCCCCGGTACCAGATTATAAAAAAAATGAACATTGAGTGCCTAAAATAAGTACATGTAAATGAAAATAAACACATGGTTTCCTGATCTTATCTCAGATATAGGACAGACACTTCAGAACAAACTTTATTTTGGACTGACCTTTGTTCCATTAAGTGAATCTGTTATTCATTGCGTTTGTATTGGCTAATGGCAGTAATGCCAAATTCAATGTTTCATCCAATCATTTTTTTATCTTAAGGAGTCTTAAAATCCAATAGTTAACCTGGTATCGAAGTCAAACTTATGGTATCACGACAACACTAGTGTCCATACCATAGACTTTATAAGGGTTAATACCCATAAACTAAGCACACCATGGAGACGTGTGCATTTGTCTTGATACATTTAGCCCGAGAAATGCACAATGCTCTTTTGTACTGTATGTGCTATGTTCATTTTAGTACAAACACACACCCCTCTGGCCTGACGTACAGATTTACATACACTAACCCTCCCCTCCACAGGTCCTAATATGGGCGGGAAGTCTACCTTCATCAGGCAGGTGGGCGTGATCTCTCTGATGGCTCAGATTGGCTGCTTTGTCCCCTGTGAGAATGCGGAGCTAAGCATGATTGACAGCTGTCTGTGCCGTGTGGGGGCGGGGGATAGCCAGCTCAAGGGCGTGTCTACATTTATGTCCGAGATGCTGGAGACTGCAGCTATTCTCCGGTGAGAGCAAGCACGCACACGCCACCATCTCTTTTCTCTTTTAGTTTAGTCAAATCCTTTGCTCTCCCTGATTACACGATCGAAGTGCTTTGTGTGCTTCATTGATAATGAACATGTACAGGAAACTGCAACATAAAGTGTATTAATAGGGCTTTGGGGCAAACCACTCCTCAAACCATTCTGTGGAAGGAGGCATTGTCATCCTGTGGGGGCATAGCCATGATAGCCAAAATAATAGCCTGCCCAGCATTTTTTTTAATACATGACCCTAACCACTCTGCAACCACACCTGTGTGGAAACACCTGTTTTCAATGTACTTTGTATCCATTATTTTTGGCAGTTGCCTGTACGTTGACTCAACTGTTACACTGTTTTCTCTCCCTAGCGCTGCCACGAAGAACTCTCTAATAATAATCGATGAGTTGGGTCGCGGAACATCTACATTCGATGGCTTTGGTCTGGCCTGGGCCATCAGTGAACACATCGCCTCCAAGATTGGCTGCTTCTGTCTGTTTGCCACTCACTTCCATGAGCTTACGGCGTTGGCCACACACCACCCCACCGTCCGCAACCTGCACGTCACCGCTCTGACCACTCAACACACACTCACCATGCTCTACAGGGTCAAACCAGGTACACACACTACACTGTAGTATCCAGTATATACACACACAAACGTCACAACAACATCAGAACAGCGGTTGACAAAGTATGTGTGTGTTTAGGTGTGTGTGACCAGAGTTTTGGGATCCATGTGGCGGAGTTGGCGTGTTTCCCGCCGGCGGTGGTTGCCATGGCAAAGCAGAAGGCTGCAGAACTGGAGGAGTTTCAGGAGGAGCCGAGTGGGGAGGAGGGGCCAGAGGCCAAGAAACGACGCAGCGATAAACGGGTAAACGCACACACTACTGCAACGCTAAGACAAGGTCGTTTTGGCATGTAGAACAAAAATATAAATGCAACATTTTCAGAGTTTACTGAGTTACAGTTCATATAAGGAAATCAGTCAATTCAATTAGGTCCTAATATATGGATTTCACATGACTGGGCAGGCGTGTAGCTTGAGGTCATAGGCCCAGCCAATCCATATTTGTCTTTCCCCACAAAAGGGCTTTATTACAGACAGATACTCCTCAGCACCACCGCCCCCCCCCAAACCCCCTCAGACAATCCCACAGGGGAAGAAGCCGGATGTAGAGTTCCTGGGCTGGCGTGGTTAGTGGTTGAGGCCAAATTCTCTAAAATGACATTGGAGGCAGCTTATGGTAGAGAAATTAACATTCAATTCTCTGGCAACAGCTCTGTTGGACATTCCTGCAGTCAGCATGCCAATTGCACGCTCCCTCAACCTGAGACATTGGTGGCCTTTTGTCCCCAGCACAAAATCATGCTTCTTGATATGCCAGGCATGTCAGCTGAATGGATTATCTTGGCAAAGGAGAAACGATCACTAAAAGTGATGTAAACACATGTTTGCACAAAATGAGAGAGAAATAAGCTAATGGAAAACTTCAGGGATCTTTTATTTCAGCTCATTAAACATGGGACCAATACGACATGTTGCTTTTATGTATTTGTTCGGTGTAGAATGACTTGGCTTCATAATTACTCCAACCTTCTAATACCATCTCTTTCCAGGAGGGAGAGGTATTGATCCAGTCGTTTCTGGAGAAGGTGAAATCTCTGCCGGCAGTCACCATGACTGACCAGGAGGTGAAGGCGGAGCTTAGAGCCATGAAGCAGGAGCTTGTTGCCCATAACAACGCTTACATCACGGAGCTCCTGGCACGCTCCGCCCCTATCCACACAACCTGAGACCGGTCGTACGCTACACACACACACAACCTGAGACCGGTCGTAAGGTACACACGCATACCCTAGTGAGGTGTCATCTACAGTAGTTTGGTCAATTTTCCCTTTTCTTTCTCGTTATGTTACCAGGTTACCAATAAAATAAACCTCTTTAAATAAGTGCAAATCATTGTGTTTTCTTGAAAGTAATGATGGTTGCATGAATAAACCCCATCCCTCGTAGCTGAAATCATTAGTTTCTATTGGACTTATTCGGGTAGGTCCCTCCAGTTTTATAGGCACACTGCATTTCAGTTCAAATTTGAAGAAACTATTGAATGTCTATGAATAAATACATTGGGTAAATCATACAGACAAGTCATTAACACATTACTAACAGAATAAATCTTTTTTCAGATCAAGTTCAAGCTATAAATAATGTTGGTGTGGGTTTTGACACGCATCAAATGTGAGTGAGACTTTATTTTATTTAGCCTGGCTGACCCTTCTAGCCATGACCAGCGACACACAGCTTGTTTCTCAAAATTTGTTTTTCTTTCTGGGGGTGGGGTTGAGACCTATCATGCTTTGGATTGGTATAGGGCAGCGCTCGAGTGAGAGACCGAGGGGGGGGGGGGGGCAAAACAATTAAGAAAGCTCAGGTCCCTTCATTAGATGCTTCATACCTACATCAAGGAGCATTTCCAGACTCGGAAGTCAGAAATACTGAATTTGGCTTCAACCAGATTAGCTCTGGATGCCTGACAGAAAAAAAGACATGGCCTGAAACTTTGGCAACTAAGTTGTTTTTTTCACTCTTTGTGCTGGATAGTAAGAATAACTCATAAAAATATGGTCGCTTCGAGTTCTTAGGAAACTATGCAGTATTTTTGTTGTACTATTTCTTACATTTTCTACCCTGGGAAAAACTATAAATCCTGCAGCGCACGCAAGGTCCCCCTGCTCAAGCCAGCGCATGTCCAGGCCCGTCTGAAGTTTGCCAATGACCATCTGGATGAATGGGAGAATGGGTCTTCCAGCATGACAACAACCCGAAATACACAGCCAGGGCAACTAAGGAGTGGCTCCGTAAGAAGCATCTTGAGGTCCTGGAGTGGCCTAGCCAGTCTCCAGACCTGAACCCAATAGAAAATATTTGGCGGGAGCTGAAAGTCCGTATTGCCCAGCGACAGCCCCGAAACCTGAAGGACCTGGAGAAGGTCTGTATGGAGGAGTGGGCCAAAATCCCTGCTGCAGTGTGTGCAAACCTGAACTACCGGAAACGTATAATCTCTGTACCAAATATTAAGTTCTGCTTTTCTGATGTATCAAATACTTATGTCATGCAATAAAAGGCAAATTAATTACTTAAAAATCATGTGATTTTTCTGGATTTTTGTTTTAGATTCCGTCTCTCACAGTTGAAGTGTACCTATGATATAAATTAAAGACCTCTACATGCTTTGTAAGTAGGAAAACCTGCAGTGTATCAAATACTTGTTCTCCCCACTGTATATACTGTATTTTATACCATCTATTGCACCTTTATTTATGCTGCTCGGCCGTATTCTCATTCACCCCTTTTAGATGTGTATATTAGGGTGTTCTGGAATTGTTAGCTATTACAGCACTGTAAGAACTAGAAGCGCAAGGCTTTCACTAACCAAGTGTATGTGACCAATAACATTTGATTTTGATGTGTGGTTCATGTGTAACCTATGAGCAGAATTAGTTTTTTATCTCCGTTGCTTTCAAACAAGGAATTGTTTTTCCACCACATGGGCCAGCCCCTAGCGATTAGAGTTCCACCCATGAGGATCAGCCTGTACCCACAGCAGAGCGTTCTGAAACTATTCAGACCCCTAGACTTTATCCACATTTTGTTACATTACAGCCTTATACTAAAATGGATTATTCCCCTCAATCTACACACAATACCCCATAATGACAATGAAAAAATAATAACTTACATATTCAGACCCTTTTCTCAGTACATGGTTGAAGCACCTTTGGCAGCAATTACAGCCTCAAGTCTTCTTGGGTATGACGCTATAAGCTTGGCACCTGTATTTGAAGAGTTTCTCCTATTCTTCTCTGCAGATCTTAAGCTGCCTGGTTGGATGGGGAGCTTCGCTGCACAGCTATTTTCATGTCACTCCAGAGACTTCTCCCGAAGCCACTCCTGCATTGTCTTGGCTGTGTGCTTAGGGTTGTTGGAACGTGAACCTTCGCCTCAGTTTGAGGTTCTGAGCGCTCCGGAGCAGGCTTATATCAAGGATTACTCCGTTCATCTTTCCCTCGATCCTGACTCGTCTCCCAGTCCCTGCCGCTGAAAAACATCCCCACAGCACGATCCTGCCACCACCATGCTTCACCGTAGGGATGGTGCCAGGTTAACTCCAGACTGTACTTGGCCTTCAGGCCAGATTTCAATATTAGTATGGTCAGAGTCCTTTAGGTGCCTTTTCCTGAGGAGTGGCATGTCTAGCCACTCTACCATAAAGGCCTGAGTGGTGGAGTGCTGCATAGGAGTACCTTCCAGAAGAACCAGCCGCTCAGTTCGGCTGTGCGGCCAGCTCTAGGTGGTTTCAAACTTCTTTCGTTTAACAATGGAGACCATCAATGCTGCATAAATGTTTTGGTATCCTTCCCCAGATCTGTGTCTCGACACAATCCTGTCTCGGAGCTCTACCGACAATTCCTTTGACTTTGGTTTTTGCTCTGACTTGCAATTTTTGCCTTTCCCCAATGAAGTTGAAACAAGATTCACATGAGCTCAATTTCAAGTTTCCTAGCATCGGGATACATGTGGAAAAAGTCTAGGGGTCTGAATATTTTATGAAAGCACCTGTCAAAACACAATTTCTAGGTACCATGGTTGTCCTAAGTGCTTCTGGCAAAAAATGCAGAATCCTTTTCAAATTTCTGCATATTCTTGATACCGTTCGTGGCAATGTGAAATGTAGGAGAATAACACAAATTTAAATAATTTGTTCCACCTTTGAAATGCAAGAGAAAGGTAATATGCGTTAAGTCTCAGACTGATCCAGTGAAGCATTAAACTAGACAGTCTGCTAAATTGGTACTGGAGAACGTAATATTTAGCTTCCCCATAGAAAACACTAACCTTCACATCTCAATGGCCAGGTGGGGAGACAGATGGGATTAAAACTGTAGGACCATCATAATGACAAATCAAACAGAATGGTATTTTTCCCCCACTAAATTGGACAGTGCAGTTAGATTAACAAGAAACTTTCTGCCCTTAAGTCATTCTAGTCACATTAGCAACAACGGTAGAGGTTAATCAGACACACAACACTGATCTAATAGTTTTATTTTCTTACAAATGACCAGTTTCCTTTCTTATTTTTTCTTTCTAGGAAATTAAAACCCTTTTTGAATTCATACTAGCATCTACATAATGGTTTTTAATACTTCACAATATATTAAGTCTAGATGTTATGGTACACATGCTTACAATCCAGGCTGCCTGAAGAGCCACAGTCACCACAATACACAGGGAGGGAAGTAGGGAGCGGGTGGGAGACTGCAGAATTACTCATGTCCCGATACCTCATGTCTGACCCTCTCCAGTGGCTGAATATGAACACAACCATACACATGCACCCCACTAAACAACAATCCACACAGATGCACAACAGCCAGCCATACCTACCTTGTTCCCCCGGCCCTATATATATCTATAACCTGGAGAGGGTCTTCATTAGTGTTAAACGCGATTCTCTTTCACAGAAAGAACTGGGACATGAAGAGCTACTGCAGCAAGCCTGGGGCTAACAAAAATAATAATTAACATAATATATAAAGACATTCAAGTACAATAAGATTTTTGCTTGAAAATACAAAACTACATGAGAAAGCATTAAAATAATATAAAAGCTGAAGTGCTCGATCAGTCTCCTCCCGTGAGCTGTACATGTACAGCTGTACATCAGCCATCCACTGCCGAGTAACAGTTGCCTCAAGGACTACAATGCCTTGGGACCAGAAGTGTCTTTCTCAGTGGGTGGGGCTAAATATAACCCTCTTCCTGTCTGGGGAGGAAGTTTGTTTTCCAGGACTGCGGCGAGTCGCAGAGGAGGTGAAGGGCCACAGGCAAAGGAAGTCTCTCATTGGCCACTCTCCAACAGAGCAGCCATAACCCACTCCAGCTCACTCTACCCGTCCATTTGGTGGCCGTTAAGAGTCCATTTCTCATTACAGTAGACCAGACAAATCCCTTTAGAAGAGACCCCCTCCCCCAGTGCAGCATTGTCTGAGCTTCAGGGTCCCTATAACCGTCACTGCTGAGAACACCGTATTCTGCCTCCTTATGGCCACAGTTCTGAGTGTTTGCGAGTGGTGTGTGACAGAGTGTGGTATGTGTGTAGACTATAGGGTGTGTGTTTATGTAGTGTGGGTGTGTGTTGTGTTCAGTTGTGCTGCAGCGTGTTGGACTCTATGGGCGGAGCGGAGTCGTAGAGTGTGTCTGTGTCATGCGTTGGTTCTCCAGCCAGCGTACAGGGGTTGGAAAGAGTTCCCGCTCCACAGTCACAGAAAAACCTACAGAGAGACGAGGGTTAACATGGAATACAGGACAAAACAAGGAAAATATATAATTGAATGGTCAGCCTGGTATTCTAGAAAAAAATTCTATAGTCAAGACACAGTCATGGCAAGCCACAAATGGGAGCAGTAGTAAATGGTTGGTGTGCGCTACTCACCTATCGTGCCGTATAAACTCCACGTCGTGTCCTTGGTGACACTTCTTGATGCAGTTCACACAGATGGCGTTCCTGTCTGTCGTATTACAGGTGTGACACCTTGACACCACACATAGGTCACAGAAAATCAGCACTGGTGTAACTGCTGTGTAACTAACTGAAAGTCATGCTTTGGCTAGTTGAGTGTGTGTACCTGTAGAAGTCGTGCATGGGGTAGGAGGTGTAGCTGGAGATCTTGTAGAGACACTGTCCTCTGCTCACAGCTTTCTCTATGGCATCCTGATTATTCAATATCTTATTATCTGGAAGAGAGGAAGAGACTGCTCTGACCAAGAACCTATTTTATATAGTCTAAGCCAAACAGTCATTGCACGTCTCTCAGCAACAATCTGAATGAATGTGTTGTGCAAGTTATTTTCCTCAGGTCGCTGAATGTGCCACTGATTTAGTTCATAGAACAGTGGTTACGTAAGTAACCTTCGATATCCACTATTAGCAACTGGGCCAAACGAAGTGGTAATATGAATGTGGTTAAAGCTTTTCAACAGTTGAAGCTATTAGGGAATATGACCCCATTCCTGAAAGCCAAGACTCAGGAACACGTACGAGTCTTCTGTTTCCATCTCTGACACACACAAGCTGTGTAGGACTCGTTAGAAGGTAGAGTGATGAATCTGCACAGAATGACTGGGTAAATTAATTGATTAAAGCCTATACTTCCTTCCATTACCTGGTTTAACAGATATTGTGCCATAACGTTTAAGTTAATGGAAATAAAGCCATATTCAAAAGATGCCTCAAATGTATTTTACACATTGGTTTGATACTCAAGTGTCCTACAATAGAGATTGAAATAGCTTGATGGGCCATGTATCTTAAATATCATGTATGAATCCGTTTGAATTCGTGACCCCCCCAACACCCCTTCTCCAAAGGGTAGGATATATAGGTTGTTTCACAAAAGTGGCTCCTTCAGAAATATTAGTGACTACCACTGGTCTATTTCAAGAACTGACAGACTGAAATAATATTAGCATTAGCCCAAGTGCTACATTACGTTAGTGCCGCTGACAGGCTAGGCTAATGTCCAATAACGTAATAGCAGTGTTTTTAGCCCTTAGAGTATGTGAGCGGATGGGAGCTGGAGCGGAGCGATCCCAATTTGACTGGAGTGCCGGCCTTCTTGCCCGCTCCAATAGCGCTAACGTCACACCCGCCTCAGCATGCATTTGTAGTCTACTTGTGTGCCTCTTGCTTTAGATACTGTCATGGAGTTCACTACATATTTTCATAAAGAATCTGATAAAGCACACAGGTGCTAAATCAAGGTGACTTATAAAGATGAGGATCAAGAGAGGGAGTGTGGTGATGTAGTGTCCACAACTAAAGAATCATAGTGGAATATGAAAAGACAAATAGTCCAAAAACATGGTGTACTTACTACTTGCACATGCTAAAATAAAGGAATGAGGTGGGTAGATAACTAAGTGTGTCATTGTAGCACAATATTTATAAACAAAAAATCAGATCTCTTAAACGTTTTGTTCATTTTTGATGTATTATCCATATTAGGTCATAATTGAGTCAAGGTTTCCGTTTCGATCAGGACATTTTGTGTGTTACTTTTTACCCCATTTTCGTGGTATCCAATTGGTAGTTAGTCGTGTCCAATAGCTGCAACTCCCGTACAGACTCGGGAGAGGCGAAGGTCGAGAGCCATGTGTTCTCAAAAACACAAACCTGCCAAGCCGCACTGCTTCTTGACACACTGCTCACTTAACCCGGAAACCAGCCGCACTAACGTGTCAGAGGAAACACCATACATCTGGCAACCGTGTCAGCGTACATGCGCCCGGCCCGCCACAGGAGTCGCTAGAGCATGATGGGACAAGGACATCCAGGGCAAGCCAAACGATGCCCTAACTCGGACGGCGCTGGGTCAATTGTGTCTCATGGGGTGTCCCGGTCGCTGCTACACAGCCCAGGATCGAACCCGGGACTGTAGTGATGCCTCAAGCAATGCAATGCCACTCGGGAGGCCTGATTAGATAAACAACCATGCCCAACCTGTCAAGGATGGCCAAAAGGACATTTAGCATCCCCAGTGGCTCTGCAAGTGTGGAGAGGATATTCTCTACTGCTGGCTGGCTCTCCAGGCACCATCGCTTCTTGACACATTGTCTAGATTAGCCTGAAGCCGCAGACTGGCCAAACGCTTGTTTCTAAAAATAAATTCAAGGGCATTTTTCCTTTATTCTAAGTTAGTCACAGCCTATATGTGTAATGTATAGACTAAATGATTTAATACAACAAAACGTTTACATGCTGAGCGCTTTGTTCCTACCAGCCTATTGTGTCCAACGATTTCCAATCGTTCCAACTCCTCACATACTCTGACCCTTAGCGCTACAGTAGCACTAGTTACCTTTCATGGTGACGTTGACCCCCGAGGCGAGGAACAGGCCACCGAAACGGTTGTTGAAGATCTGGTTTCCCTCCAGAGTCGCCGTGGCATGGTTGGTTATCTCGATACCTGAGACAGGAAATGACATTATCAACACAGGTGGATGAGTAGGTAACAGTACTGACCAGTCGGTACAGCATGGTAAAGTTAGTGTACACATGGGCAGCTGACCTGCAGCAAAGCCGTCAAAGATACGGTTCTTGCGGAGCACAGGGTGGCTGTTGGTGCTGATCAGAACTCCTGCCTGGGCATTCCTGAAAATATCGTTCTCCTCCAGAAGACCTCTCCCTCCGTTAAAGATACAGATGCCTCCGTCTCTCCCGTCGTGGATCTTGTTGCGTCGCAGCGTGGGGTTGCTGTCCGTCTTAATCCACACGCCCGCCATGGCGTTATCGAAGATCTCATTGTCCTCGATGAAACCCAGACCCGAGTTGTAGACCAGAATGCCTCCGTTCTGCCCTCCCCAGATCTTGTTGCGTCGGATCTTGGGGTTGCTGCCAGTTCTGTAAAACCACCAACAATATTAGTGAAGCCTTCATCGAACGTTAGTCAAACGTTATCATAACCAATGTGTCCTGCATTTGACAGAAGAGGCAGGACGTACCGTATCTGAACGCCAGAGTACATGTGATTGTAGATGTCGTTGTCTTCCAACACCCCATGACCGTTGTCATAGAAATACACCCCTACCTGAGGGATAAAGAGGGTTAAATCTGACTTTTTGCAGAATATATCATGTAGACAATGAGACAGGCCTCCAATTCTCACAGAGTTTTTAATTTAAAAAAAAAACAATGGTAACAGATGAGTGTGTTTTACCTGTTTGCCACTGTGGATGCGGTTCCTGCGGAGGACAGGTGTGCTGCCGGTGGTCACCCAGACGCCTGCCAGCGTGTTGCTGTACACCTCGTTCTCCTCGATCACACCCTGGCCCTTCTCATGCTGCAAACACACACACACACGATTAGATTGTTTAATCAACATCTATAGGACTGAAAAAAATCTAAACAGTATGTGTGTCTTTACCACGTAGATGCCACCATGCTGTCCGTCGTGGATCTTGTTGTGGCGTACAATTGGGCAGCTATTGGTTCTAATCTGGATTCCCGCCAGAGCGTTGCCATGGATATCATTCCCCTCAATCAGGCCACGTCCATCGCCAAATATGTACACGCCCCCTTGGTTACCGTTAAAGATTGCATTGCCCCTGGAGAATAACAGAACGGAAAGTCAACAAACAGCCCATAATACTGAGAGGGGTTATTGCAGGGGTCTCCAACAGGTCGATCGCAAACTACCAGTAGCTCGCAGGCCAACTACGAGTAACTCGCCAAATAATTCTGAAAGCACATGCAATTTAAGTGTTCGACTGCAAACGGTCAAAAAAATCTTACAAGTACTAGACACTGCAAGCTCCCAGCTACTATCTAATCAACGCAACATCGACATTATCCCACCCCTGGTTAGCCACTTTTGTCTTAAAAAGCTAAACCTAAGCCAATGAATTGCCACTGTGTGGTGTGCACACTGCTCTATTACTCCGTGTGTAGCCAGTTGATGACCAATACAGCTGATCGTCCTCGCAGTGGCAGACCACGTGTAACACCTGCACAGGATCGGTACATCCGAACATCCCACCTGCGGGACAGGTACAGGATGGCAACAACTGCCCGAGTTACACCAGGAACACACAATCCCTCCATCAGTGCTCAGAGAGGCTGGACTATTGCGGACAAAGGGCTTGTAGGCCTGTGGTAAGGCAGGTCCTCACCAGACATCACCATCAACAACGTCGCCTATGAGCACAAACCCATCGCCGCTGGACCAGAGAGGACTGGCAAAAAGTGCTCTTCACTGACGAGTCGCGGTTTTGTCTCACCAGGGGTGATGGTCAGATTCCCGTTTATCGTCAAAGAAATGAGCACTACACCGAGGCCTGTACTCTGGAGTGGGATCGATAGGGAGGTGGAGGGTCCGTCATGGTCTGGGGCGATGTGTCACAGCATCATCGGACTGAGCTTGTTGTCATTGCAGGCAATCTCAATGCTGTGCGTTACAGGGAAGACATCCTCCTCCCTCATGTGGTACCCTTCCTGCAGGCTCATCCTGACATGACCCTCCAGCATGACAATGCCACCAGCCATACTGCTCGTTCTGTGAATGATTTCCTGCAAGACAGGGATGTCAGTGTTCTGCCATGGCCAGCAAAGAGCCCGGATCTCAAACCCATTGAGCACGTCTGGGACCTGTTGGATCGGAGGGTGAGGGCTAGGGAGCTGTCCGGGAACTTGCAGGTGCCTTGGTGGAAAAGTGGGGTAACATCTCATAGCAAGAACTGTCAAATCTGGCGCAGTCCATGAGGAGGAGATGCACTGCAGTACTTAATGCAGCTGGTGGCCACACCAGATACTGACTGTTAGTTTTGATTTAGACTCCCCTTCATTCAGGGACACATTCCATACCTGTTAGTCACATGTCTGTGGAACTTGTCTCAGTTGTTGAATCTTGTTATATTCATACATGTTAAGTTTGCTGAAAAACACAGTCAACAGTGAGAGGACGTTTCTTTTTTTTGTACTGAGTTTATATAATCTGTATATATTATTTGTGAACTTTGCCACGAAATCAGGGGCAGCAGTACAGAACCTTCACAGATGGTACATTCCTCACTCGGTAGATGCGCAATTAAAAAAGGGCCAGATGCGGAATTAAGGGGAATTACACTCAAATCTGTTTGATATTTGTGGGGGTCTGGAGGAAAACTAGTCTTCTGATGTGATTTAAGCATTGACATGAACTCAGAACATTCAATTTTGTTCTTTCTTTATGAACAATTGTAATTTTGAGAGTAAAAAAAACATCTAAAACAAATTTGATATATTTTAGGAAAATATACAACAGAATTGGGGTTTTATAGGGCAGGTATACTGACAGAAAACATAATGCAATACTTTCTCTTGTACACTAAGGACCTGGGGAGAAGTTGCAGGGGAGGAGAAGAAGAATGTGCCTATTTGAAAGCAATACAAATCATTAGGACCAGGGATGCTCACTTGATAAGTGGGTGAATTTGACCATTTTTGCTAAGCATTCAAAATGTAATAAACTTTTGAGTCAGTGAAAATGTATGGAGTAAAAAGTACATTATTTTGTTTAGGAATGTAGTAGAGAAAAATAAAGTTGTCAAAAATATAAATAGTTAAGTACCCCCCAAAAATGACTTAGTACTTTAAAGTATTTTTACTTAAGTACTCTACACCACTGATTGTGTGTGTGTGTACCGTATCGTAGGGTCACTGTTGGAGGTGATCCAGACTCCAGCGAAGTTGTTGGCGTAGATCTTGTTTTCTATGAACTGTCCCCGTCCTTTCTCATGCACATAGATTCCCCCTGTTTGGCCATGGTGGATCTCACAGCGAACCACTGTAGGGTTGGCATACGCCTTCACCTCAAAGCCTGCTATGCGATTCCGGTGGATGTTACAACTCTCAAAATAACCCTGGGGGAGAAGGAGAGAGAGCGATACTATCATCATGTTCAGCACAACTGTAAAGATCTCCAAAATGATGGGTGAGAGGTAAAGGCTGTCACTAGCTTCCACAGCTACAAAATCATAAACCATGCATTTTTATGAAATGCATCTTAAAATTGTATTTTAAACCTAACCTTAACCACACAGCTAACCTTACGCTTAACCTTAAAGGAAAACACCACCCAAAAACGGCATTTTGCCATTTTCATTAGTCCATTTTTATATAGTCCCAAAATGTTTTGCATGTCAGCAATCAAGTTTAAGATATGTTACTTTCAAAATAATCATTTGATGCTGCGTTTTATAAAAAAAAATTGGGGTGGATTTTTCCATTAAGATCAAAAAGCTAATTTTTGTTTCCATACATTTTTACAATATAGCCAATTTTGACCGTGGCTGTGGAAATCAGTTGTAAGAGGTTTGACGTTAAAGGTCAAAGTGAGATACCATTCCATGGTCGAAGGTGAAGACTCCTACATCTCGGCCGTGGTGGATGTGGTTTCGTCTGATGATGGGGTTGCCGTGGTTTTTTACCCAGATTCCCGCCAATGCATTATTACTGATCTCATTATCCTCATAGATACCCTGTAATACATTATCACATCATTATTGTCAGATACCATGCAGGAATACAGTCAGAGAGGGTGTTTAAGTGTGGTTAGTGATGTGTGTGCATGGTCAGTGATGAAGTGTGCATTTACCTGCGCATGGTCGGTGATGTAAAGTCCAACGTTCTCACAGTCGCTGATGTTGCAGTGTTTGATGCTAGGACACGCCCCCTGGCCGCTCACACAGACAGCCGAGCCAACTAGAATAGGGACAAACTACATTACCCGACATGCCCCACTGGAGACAACCTACATCAGGGATCATCAACTAGACTCAGCCACAGGCCTAATTCTTCTTGAGCAGCTGGTCTGGAGGACAGAAAATAATTACTTTTTTTTTGTAGAATGCAAATTGCCCGCAATAAGCCCAAACAGATATATTTGACTAAAACATCATTTCAAACCTTGATTACATGCATTTACAATCCCATATCTCACTAAGCGTGGGAATATTTTAGAACAGAAACCAAAAATGAAAATCATTTGGAGCTGATTTCCTCTAAATTTTATGTCCAGAAAGTGTATTTTTTGTTGTTATACACACTACCAGTTAAAAGTTTTAGAACACCTACTCATTCAAGGCCTTTCATTTTGACTATTTTATATTGAAGATATCAAAACTATGAAATAACACAAATGGAATCATGTAGTAGCCCAAAAAATACATTTTATACACTGCTCAAAAAAATAAAGGGAACACTAAAATAACACATCCTAGATCTAAATGAATGAAATATTTTTATTAAATACATTTAAATACTTTTTGTGTGGGTTGTAGACTCTGCCTCATGCTAGCACTAGAGTGAAAGCACCGCCAGCATTCAAAAAGTGACCAAAACATCAGCCAGGAAGCATAGGAACTGAGAAGTGGTCTGTAGTCACCACCTGCAGAACCACTCCTTTATTGGGGGTGTCTTGCTAATTGCCTATAATTTCCACCTGTTGTCTATTCCATTTGCACAACAGCATGTGAAATTTATTGTCAATCAGTGTTACTTCCTAAGTGGACAGTTTGATTTCACAGAAGTGTGAGTGACTTAGAGTTACATTGTGTTTAAGTGTTCCTTTTATTTTTTTGAGCAGTGTATTTAAGATTCTTCAAAGTAGCCACCCTTTGCCTAGATGACAGCTTTGCACACTCTTGGCATTCTTTCAACCAGCTTCACCTGGTATGCTTTTCCAACAGTCTTGAAAGAGTTCCCACATACAGTTGAAGTCAGATGCACCATAGCCAAATGCACCTTAGCCAAATACATTTAAACTCAATTTCACAGTTCTTGACATTTAATCTTAGTAAAAATTCCCGGTCTTAACTTCTTTGATATAGGGGGCGCTCTTAATTTTTGGATGAAAAACGTTCCCGTTTTAAACAAGATATTTTGTCACGAAAAGATGCTCGACTATGCATATAATTGACAGCTTTGGAAAGAAAACACTGACGTTTCCAAAACGGCAAAGATATTGTCTGCGAGTGCCACAGAACTGATGTTACAGAAAAAAAACAGATAAAAATACAACCAGGAAGTGCCGCATTTTTTGAAACCGCCTCATGGCAATGACTCCTTATATGGCTGTGGAGGAGCTAGGAGTCAGCTTACCTTTTCCACGTTTACCCAAGGTGTCTGCAGCATTGTGACGTATTTGTAGGCATATCATTGGAAGATTGACCATAAGAGTCTACATTTACCAGGTGGTCGCTTGGTGTCCTCCGTCGCAATTATTGCGTAATCTCCAGCTGCAGTATTTTTTCCGTTTGCCTCTGATGACAAACCGACTGCCAGGAATGATTTTTCATCTAATAGAATTGTGAAAAACACCTTGAGGATTGATTCTAAACAACGTTTGCCATGTTTCTGTTGATATTGTGGAGCTAATTTGGAAAAAAGTTCAGCTTTGTAAGTGACTGCATTTTCGTTTTTTTTTTCTTAGCCAAACGTGATGAACAAAACTGAGCTATTTCTCTTACACAAATAAAAATGAACATTTGCTATCTAACTGCTATCATTTGCGAAAACATCCGAAGTTCTTCAAAGGTAAATGATTTTATTTGAATGCTTCTTGTTTTTGTGAAAATGTTGCCTGCTGAATGCTAGGCTTAATGCTATGCTAGACTATCAATACTCTTACACAAATGCTTGTGTAGCTTTGGTTAAAGCATATTTTGAAAATCTGAGATGACAGTGTTGTTAACAAAGGGCTAAGCTTGTGTTTCAATATATTTATTTCATTTGCGATTTTCATGAATAGGAAACGTTGCGTTATGGTAATGAGCTTGAGGCTATGATTACGCTCCCGGATACGGGATTGCTCGACGCTAGAGGTTAAAACCTCTTAAAGATCGCTTTTTTTTTTCAACGTTTTGTTAAAAATCACACAAAATTTCATGCATATGATTAGTATGTGTGGATAGAAAACACTCTGAAGTTTCTAAAACTAGTTAAATCATGTCTGTGACTATAACAGAACGTGTGGAGCAGGCAAAAGCCCAAGGAAAACTGTTCACAAAAAAATACAAAATATCCTTCCGCCAGTTGCCTGTATTGTCTATGGCAAGGGGAAATAGATAGCGACCTGTTTACAATGCCTACAGCTTCCACACGATGTCGCCAGTATTGTCATTTGCTTTGAAGTTAATCCTTGGTGAGATGAGAAATAGGCACTTCCTGTTATCGAGTACACAGCTGGAAGTTTTGAGAAAATGGAGCATCATTTCAAGAATTGCTGCTATTGAATACAGATCGCCCCGTGATCAATTTGATCGATTATTAACGTTTACTAATACCTAAAAGTTGGTTTACAAAAGTAGTTTGAAGTGTTTTGTCAAAGTTTATCGGCAACTTTTTTTAATTAAAAAAAATGACGTTGCGTTTTGTAAAGCTGCTTTTTCCTGGATCAGACGGGCTTCATAAATGGACATTTTGGGTATACATGGACGGATTTAATCGAAAAAAAATACCCAATTGTGATGTTTATGGGACATATAGGAGTGCCAACAAAGAAGCTCGTCAAAGGTAATGAATGTTTTATATTTTATTTCTGCGTTTTGTGTAGCGCCGGCTACGCAAATTCCTTTGTTTACGTCTTTTTCCGGTATTGCGGGGGGGTGCATGCTATCAGGTAATAGCTTCTCATGCTTTCGCCGAAAAGCATTTAAAAAATCTGACATGTTGGCTAGATTCACAACGAGTGTAGCTTTAATTGAGTACCCTGCATGTGTGTTTTAATGAAAGTTTGAGTTTTAGCGAGTACTATTAGCATTTGGCGTTGCGCATTTCCATTTCCTGTTGGCTAAGTCAGTTAGGATCAACACTATTTTCTTAAATATATTTTAACCCCCTTTTCTCCCCAATTTCATGGTATCCAATTGTTTTAGTAGCTACTATCTTGTCTCACCGCTACAACTCCCGTACGGGCTCGGGAGAGACGAAGGTTGAAAGTCATGCGTCCTCCGATACACAACCCAACCAAAGCCGCACTGCTTCTTAACACAGCGCGCATCCAACCTGGAAGCCAGCCGCACCAATGTGTCAGAGGAAACCATGTGCACCTCGCAACCTTGGTCAGCATGCACTGCGCCCGGCCCGCCACAGGAGTCGCTGGTGCGCGATAAGACAAGGATATCCCTACCGGCCAAGCCCTCCCTAACCCGGACGACGCTAGGCCAATTGTGCGTCGCCCCACGGACCTCCCGCTGCAGTACAGCGCCCTTAGCCACTGCGCCACCCCACTTTAAGAATGGGTAATGTCAGAATAATAGTAGAGTGATTTATTTCAGCTTTTATTTCTTTCATCACATTCCCAGTGGGTCAGAAGTTAACATACACTCATTTAGTATTTGGTAGCATTGCCTTTAAATTGTTTAACTTGGGTCAAACATTTCTGGTAGCCTTCCACAAGCTTCCCACAATAAGTTGGGTGAATTTTGGCCCATTCCTCCTGACAGAGCTGGTGTAGCTGAGTCAGCTCTGTAGGCCTCCTTGCTCACACATGCCTTTTCAGTTCTGCCCACAACATTTATGGGATTGAGGTCAGGGCGTTGTGATGGCCATTCCTATACCTTGTCATTGTTCTCCTTAAGCCATTTTGCCACAACCTTTGAAGTATGCTTGGGGTCATTGCCCATTTGGAAGACCCATTTGCGACCAAGCTTTAACTTCCTGACTGATGTCTTTAGATGTTGCTTCAATATATCAAAGTAATTTTCCTTGCTCATGACGCCATCTATTTTGTGAAGTGCACCAGTCCCTCCTGCAGCAAAGCACCCCCATAACATGATGCTGCCACCCCTGTGCTTCATGGTTGGGATGGTGTTCTTCGCCTTGCAAGCGTCCCCCTTTGTCCTCCAAACGATGGTCATTATGGCCAAACAGTTCTATTATTGTTTCAGCAGACCAGAGGACATTTCTCCAAAAAGTACAATCTTTGTCCCAATGTGCAGTTGCAAACCGTAGTCTGGCTTTATGGCGGTTTTGGAGCAGTGGCTTCTTCCTTGCTGAGCGGCCTTTCAGGTTATGTCGATATAGGACTAGTTTTTACTGTGGATATTGATACTTTTGTACCCGTTTCCTCCAGCATCTTCACAAGGTCCTTTGCGGTTGTTCTGGGATTGATTTGCACTTTTCTCACCAAAGTGCGTTCATCTCTAGGAGACAGAACGAGTCTCCTTCCTGAGCGGTATGACGGCTGCGTGGTCCCATTTATACTTGCATACTATTGTTTGTACAGATGAACGTGGTACCTTCAGGCGTGAGGAAATTGCTCCCAAGGATGAACCAGACTTGTGGAGGTCTAGCCCGAGGCGGCTTTTCCCTGAGGTCTTGGCTGATTTATTCTGATTTTCCCATAATGTCAAGCAAAGAGGCACCGAGTTTTAAGGTAGGCCTTGAAATACATCCACAGGTACACCTCCAATTGACTCAAATTATGTCAATTAGCCTATCAGAAGCTTCTAAAGTCATTACATAATTTTCTGGAATTTTCCAAGCTGTTTAAAGGCACAGTCAAATTAGTGTATGTAAACTTCTGACCCACTGGAATTGTGATAGTGAATTATAAGTGAAATAATCTGTATGTAAACAATTGTTGGAAAAATTACTTGTCATGCACAAAGTAGATGTCCTAACTGACTTGCCAAAACCATAGTTCACAAATTTCTTGTTGAGTGGTTGAAAACTAGTTTTAATGACTCCAACCTGAGTGTATGTAAACTTCCAACTTCAACTGTATGCTGAGCACTTGTTGGCTGCTTTTCCTTCACTCTGTGGTCTGACTCATCCCAAACCATCTCAATTTGGTTAAGGTCGCGGGGTTGTGGAGGCCAGGTCATCTGATGCAGCACACCATCACTCTCCTTCTTGGTCAAATAGCCTTTACACAGCCTGGAGTTGTGTTGGCTCATTGTCCTGTTGAAAAACAAAGGATAGTCCCACTAAACGCAAACCAGATGGAATGGCTGCAGAATGCTGTGGTAGCCATACTGTTTAATTAAGTGTGCCTTCTAAATAAATCACCCCCACACCACCTCCTCCATGCTTTACGGTGGGAACCAAAAATGCAGAGATAATCCGTTCACACACAACGCGTCTCACAAAGACACGGCAGTTGGAACCAAAAACCTCCAATTTGGACTCCAAACCAAAGGACAAATGTCCATTGCTTGTGTTTTTTGGCCCAAGCAAGTCTCTTCTTATTGGTGTCCTTTAGTAGTGGTTTCTTTGCAGCAATTCGACCTGATTCACACAGTCTCCTCTGAACATTTGATGTTGAGATGTGTCTGTTACTTGAACTCTGCGAAGCATTTATTTGGGCTGCAATTTCTGAAGCTGGTAACTCAAATGAACATATCCTCTGCAGCAGAGGTTACTCTGGGTCTTCCATTCCTGTGGCGGTCCTCATGAGAGCCAGTTTCATCATAGCGCTTGATGGTTTTTGCGAGTGCACTTGAACAAACTTTTAAAGTTCTTGAAATGTTCCATATTGACTGACCTTCATGTGTTAAAGTAATGATGGACTGTTGTTTCTCTTTGCTTATTTGATCTGTTCTTGCTATAATATGGACTTGGTCTTTTACCAAATAGGGCTATCTTCTGTAAACCATCCCTACCTTGTCACAACACAACTGATTGGCTCAAAAAAAATAATGAAATTCCACAAATTAACTTAACTAGGCACACCTGTTAATTGAAATGCATTCCAGGTGACTACCTCATGAAGCTGGTTGAGAGAATGCCATGACTGTGCAAAGCTGTCATCAATGCAAAGGGTGGCTATTTGAAGAATCTCAAATATAAAATATATTTAGATTTGTTTAACACTTTTTTGGTTACTACATGATTCCATGTGTTATTTCAAAGTTTTGATGTCTTCACTATTATTCCACAATGCAGAAATAATAAAGAAAAACCCTTGAATGACTAGGTGTTCTAAAACTTTTGACCGGTAGTGTATATATAAATAAAAAGGGAACCCTGAACTACATTATTCACAGGAGAAACAAACATGCCCAACTGCAGACTGTTTGCATTACCTGTGCAGGTAGATCTGATGATACAGTGGTCTATGTTGGGAGAACAGTTGACAGTGATCTCCAGACAGTGGTGGGCATTGTGGTGCTGAGCCGACTTATCATCTGGGTTAAACTGTATAGGAAACACAGGAGGTTAGAGGGGAGGTGTGTGTGTAATGGGGTCTGTGTTTGCTGGGTCTGTGTTTGCAGCGTACCCTGATAGTCATGTATCCCACGTAGGCGTCCTCTGATCCTTCCATGAAGACAAACGTTGAGTCTCTGGTGTTCTCAATCACCACCTTATCAGACACCTTACCCGGAGCTACATACACACAAAAAGAAAGTCTGTTTCTACCATAAGTAGTAGAGCATACATACACAGACTAGAAAGAGCAAGACACACGCACAGACAGACCACACACAATACCTGCTCCGATCATGGTGATGGGGGACTCGATGTAGATCCACTCATCAGTGTAGATCCCAGAGTGCACAAAGATCAGCCCTTCAAAATGAGCCTCCTGCACCCCTCCTAATGCATCCTCTATTGTGTCATAGTACTGGAAACACAGAAACACGGTTACGCAAAATTGGAGCCATATTGAAAATGTATTTAATGGACCATGAGTGTGCGCGCATGTGTCTTACCAGCATATTCTCCCTGCCTTTGTACCTCCCAGGGTTGCTGTAAAAATGTTCAGCAAAGCCTGGCTTCACATGGGCTCCTTTATACTGCAAAAATGGTAAAACAATGTTAAAATATCATTAACAATGCTTATCTAACTACACACACTTTACCCACCAGTTGTTGGAAGCTGTCCTTCCAGGGATTGGGGTGGTCGTGTTCCTCAGGGCTGACCTGGTAGAACTTTCCTGGCTCAGGGTGCATCATGGGACGTGTGTACTCAAACACCTCCATGTACAGACGCTTCCTGGACACACAGAGGGCAAATGTCAACCACCCCGGGCATAAAGGGTTTTGCACAAAGTAACAGTATGGACCAGTAATGGTCAATAGCGACTAGATTTTTTTTGGTGACATGTCAGTCAACTATAACGGGCCAAAAAATATAGGTTAGGTTTATGCTCGCTTGTGTTCCTTCAGTATAGGATCACAGAAGTGTGTCTGTGTGTACCAGAGTATAGGGTCGTTGGCTAGCTGGCTGAAGCGTTTGTGTTCCTTCAGTATAGGATCACAGAAGTGTGTCTGTGTGTACCAGAGTATAGGGTCGTTGGCTAGCTGGCTGAAACGTTTGCAGACGCAGGCAGTCTGACAGAGGTCCTGCTCCAGGAGGTATGAGAAGATCTTCAGAACCACCTCATCTGGAAGCTTCTGCTGCAGGTACTGCTCTGCTGGAGCCGCTACACACACACGCGGAGTTTCACTTAGCATTAACAGATGATGCATACACAGATGTAGAAAGAGCCGTGCAGACACGTCACATCCGTGACTTGTACACCTACACACACATTGTTACCTGGCAGGTCGTGGCTTTTGCCGGAGACTCTGGCCCGTTTGGCTCGGTGGCCGAAGGGTTCGGTTGTTGAGGTGGATGCTCCCTGTGTCAGAATAACACACATCAGCAACACACACTGCTACCTCCCCCAGTGACGTGACTGAGACACACACACTTAAACATTCTGTCTCACTCAACTACACTGTCTACCTTTCTCCTGAAATATACACTGGTGCTAGTGGGAGTATACACCACGTTTCAAAAACCAGTCCTCTCCTTATAAACCAATTAAGGAAAGTGAACAAGCACAGAAAGGTGCTCTCTCCCTCTCGCTCTGACCTCCATAGCAGTCTTGCTGGGACAGGCCACTGCAGTACTGGAGGCTGTTCTCTTGGGCAATAGAGACTTGCGTCGGAGCTGGTAGGGGCTGTTCCCAGCTGCAGGCCCGGACTCCTCCACAGCCACCTCCGCTGCTGCAGCTGGAGCCTCCTCATCTGCTGGACACAGAGGACAGTCAGAACACAGTCTGACAGATACAGCACAAAGAAACCTCTTCTCTTTCAGCACAGTTCAACTGACTGGCAGCATCCTCTCTCTGCAGTTCGACAGACAAACACCGTCAGGCAGATGACATTTAAACACCATCCACCCACACAGATATTTACTGTACTGCAGTTGGTAGGGGAGTACAGACTGATTACAAAACACAGGTTAATAATGACAGCTGATCACTGGCATTCTAGTTCGCCTTTTATCAAAACGCTTTCAGGACATTCACAGACTGGGTGTAGTGGTTGTGTTTGATTGACTGCATATAATGACAGGGACTGGCTGTTGTTTTGCAGGGCTGTGTGTGTGGCTGACAGACAAAGGTTGGTGATTGACAACCACAGATGTGTCCCTGCCGCCCAACAGAGCCCTACAATACCATTCCCTTCTCTTGCTGGACACCGGCCTCTGCCCCGTCACACTGATACTAAAAGTCACAGCCCTGAACAGTTGACCTGAAGGTAACCTGGCCGCAGATTTTTACCGCGGGCGACCAGAGTCAAAACGCAACTAACGTTAGTTACGTAGCTAACTAGCTCGTAAATCCGTCGTGTAAACAAACATACAGCTAGCCAGCTAACGTTAGCGATCAGTCAGACACAAATTTTTTGCTAGCTTGAACTAGTAGTTCACTAACTAGCTAGTTAGGTCAATTAAATAACTAACGGTAGCCGATGAATGTGATCCACGCAGTTATCTACCGTTAGCTGCCGACTGCTTAACGTTGGCAGGAAAATGAACCTGTCTAAATTGCGGATGATATATTCATATCAGTTGGCTAGTAAGGTTAACTAACTTAGTTGCTGGAGGATGGCGACTGGCTAACACACCCCAAAATGGCAGTCCAAAAACGCAACGCAGATTAATTTCGTCCGAAGCGTTACAGCTAATAGCTAACCTTTTAGTGAGCTAGTAACGTTACTGCCATGACCATGATGACACGTCCTGGCAAAGTCGGAACAAATATATATATAAATGTGGTCACTGTGGTTCCGCCATGGTCGTCGTTATGGTTGCGTAGTGTGGGCTAGTTCTTTGGCTAGTCACCTTACTAGCTGACTAGTTAGCGAGGTAACGTTAGCTACACAGGCAAAGCACTCACTAACGTCGTTACCCCTAGCCCCACTGGTAGCCACAGACACTCAAGCCAAACAAAGCGCGGCCTGGCCCGTGCCAAAAAGCTACAAGCGTCGGCTTTTCCTAAATAACACCCAGACAGCTGAGGTTGGGGGTCACAGTGGAACCTTGCCGCCCTGACACGACTACAGTCCCTACAGTACTCTGACCGTGGTCCCTCTCACCTCGGTCGCCCTCGTTCTGGTCGGGCTGCACCGGGCGCGGCCTTGAGACTCGCCTGGGTCTCCGGTTGGTGGCTCTGACGGAGTTCATTTGCGGAGTCGGTTGTTAAAATACAAAACGCTTTCCTCGACCGTCCACTTTGCGCTTTAACACCAGGCCTCGACTACGGTCTCTCTCTCTCAAACCGCGCTAGCTAGCTACCCGAGGTGTAGTTTATGTTTTTTCGGACTGCTCCCTCCTGCACAGCTCTCTACCAGCTCTGTCTCTATATCAAGCAGGAGGAGCCATTAACTCACACAGGGACAGTCGGAGGATGTCTGCCACTAATCATGAGCTTACAGCGACCTCCTGTGGCCAATAATAGACAGGTCCTCTTGAGCATGGGTTCTCAAAGTGGGGTCCGAGGTATTACATGTTTATAATTCTCTTCATTATTTGTCTTCATATGACAAGGATTAAAAAGGATTTGCCAGTAAATTGTCGACTTGATTCATGATGATGACTGCGAGCTAAGATTTTGAAAGTATGATGTTGACATGACAGAGTCCAATCAAAGCTACTGTAGATAAGCCTCCCAGTGGTCTAAGGCACTGCATCGCAGTGCAAGCTGTGCCACTAGAGATTCTGGGTTTGAGTCCAGGCCCTGTCGAGACCGGGAGGCCCATGGGGCGGTGCACAATTGGCCCAGCGTCGTCCGGGTTAGGGAGGGTTTGGCCGGCAGGGATATCCTTGTCTTAGCACTAGCGACTCCTGTGGCGGGCCGGGTGCAGTGCACGCTGATATGGTGGCCAGGTGTACTGTGTTTCCTCTGACACATTGGTGCGGCTGGCTTCCGGGTTGGATGGGCATTGTGTCAAGAAGCAGTGCTCCTTGGTTGGGTTGGGTTTCGGAGGACGAATGGCTCTCGACCTTCGCCTCTCCCAAGTCCGTACAGCAGTTGCAACGATGAGACAAGACTGTAACTACTACCAATTGGATACCATGAAATTGGGGGTAAAAAAATAAAAAATAATATATATAAAAAAAAAATGATATAATGTCATTTGATGTCATTTTATCTGTGGCCAATGACCTGGAGCCTTCTTGGATGGGCACTTCTAATGTAACTATATGGCTTGAAGTTTTGAGCTCTACCCTTAGATTTGGCAGTGATATAGTGTCCCCATGAGTGACAGAACACTAAGCCAATCACAGCATAACTAGAGAACATTACCAAGCCTTACACACATATTTTCTGCTGTCTGCCCCACCACCGCAGAAAGCACTGAGCTAGCCTGAAACACCTGCATTTTGGAGCTGTCTTACTCAAGAAAGCAAAAAAGAGACCATGTTTGTATGGAGAATTTACTAACGCAATTCATTATTTTTTTAAATATATTTTTTACATTTGCAAACTGATATGTGACATGTTTTAATGCCAAAATAACATGCAAAACAGGCAAGCATTCTATAGGTTTTATTTCTCAACTCTCAATTTTCAGCTCAATAGCAACTATTTTACAACCAAGATATTTGATAAGGCTTTGAGATATGGATTGACACATGCGCTAAATGCGCCCTGGCCATTGCGAGGGCATATGGCCTATAGGTCTAATGGGTAGTAGCCTACAACTGCAATGTTTTTTTTAGGACATTGCATTTACTGTTGGATGAATACATAGCTACTAACAGTGGATAGTATATTTAGAGTTAGCATTCTAGCTACAGTGCCTTGCGAAAGTATTCGGCCCCCTTGAACTTTGCGACCTTTTGCCACATTTCAGGCTTCAAACATAAAGATATAAAACTGTATTTTTTTGTGAAGAATCAACAACAAGTGGGACACAATCATGAAGTGGAACGACATTTATTGGATATTTCAAACCTTTTTAACAAATCTAAAACTGAAAAATTGGGCGTGCTAAATTATTCAGCCCCCTTAAGTTAATACTTTGTAGCGCCAGCTTTTGCCGCAATTACAGCTGTAAGTCGCTTGGGGTATGTCTCTATCAGTTTTGCACATCGAGAGACTGAAATTTTTTCCCATTCCTCCTTGCAAAACAGCTCGAGCTCAGTGAGGTTGGATGGAGAGCATTTGTGAACAGCAGTTTTCAGTTCTTTCCACAGATTCTCGATTGGATTCAGGTCTGGACTTTGACTTGGCCATTCTAACACCTGGATATGTTTATTTTTTAACCATTCCATTGTAGATTTTGCTTTATGTTTTGGATCATTGTCTTGTTGGAAGACAAATCTCCGTCCCAGTCTCAGGTCTTTTGCAGACTCCATCAGGTTTTCTTCCAGAATGGTCCTGTATTTGGCTCCATCCATCTTCCCATCAATTTTAACCATCTTCCCTGTCCCTGCTGAAGAAAAGCAGGCCCAAACCATGATGCTGCCACCACCATGTTTGACAGTGGGGATGGTGTGTTCAGGGTGATGAGCTGTGTTGCTTTTACGCCAAACATAACGTTTTGCATTGTTGCCAAAAAGTTCAATTTTGGTTTCATCTGACCAGAGCACCTTCTTCCACATGTTTGGTGTGTCTCCCAGGTGGCTTGTGGCAAACTTTAAACAACACTTTTTATGGATATCTTTAAGAAATGGCTTTCTTCTTGCCACTCTTCCATAAAGGCCAGATTTGTGCAATATACGACTGATTGTTGTCCTATGGACAGAGTCTCCCACCTCAGCTGTAGATCTCTGCAGTTCATCCAGAGTGATCATGGGCCTCTTGGCTGCATCTCTGATCAGTCTTCTCCTTGTATGAGCTGAAAGTTTAGAGGGACGGCCAGGTCTTGGTAGATTTGCAGTGGTCTGATACTCCTTCCATTTCAATATTATCGCTTGCACAGTGCTCCTTGGGATGTTTAAAGCTTGGGAAATCTTTTTGTATCCAAATCCGGCTTTAAACTTCTTCACAACAGTATCTCGGACCTGCCTGGTGTGTTCGTTGTTCTTCATGATGCTCTCTGCGCTTTTAACGGACCTCTGAGACTATCACAGTGCAGGTGCATTTATACGGAGACTTGATTACACACAGGTGGATTGTATTTATCATCATTAGTCATTTAGGTGAACATTGGATCATTCAGAGATCCTCACTGAACTTCTGGAGAGAGTTTGCTGCCCTGAAAGTAAAGGGGCTGAATAATTTTGCACGCCCAATTTTTTATTTTTATTTTTTAAGTTTGAAATATCCAATAAATGTCGTTCCACTTGTGGCAAAAGGTCGCAAAGTTCAAGGGGGCCGAATACTTTCGCAAGGCACTGTAGTTAGCATGTGTTCCTTGGGCGTTGAACCCCAACTTAATTAGCCTATGATATTAGTTAGTGAACACAAATATGTTTGTAATTTCTCTCTATGGTATAAAACAAAATCTGGAAATTCTGGAGTCCTATTTTGACAGTAAAATATAGCAACTGTAGTTTAATTGTCAACCCAAAATTCAGCCACAATCACTGGATTAGGTTGTACAAAATATATTGAGTCATGCATTCCTGCTTGGATGCGTTTGATGAAACAACTTATTTCTTGAATACCTCAGAAGTCTATATATTACACTTAATAAAGCACTATGAATGAATTTATACGATTAATTACTCATGACTTGGGTGAATGGGTCTGAACAATTCTTGGCTGGTGCCTGTGCCACCAACTGTAAAAGTCAGTGACACCAGGGAAAAATGTCAGTCTGGAGCCCTGTAATAGTAATTAACACTTAGGGTAGTTGTTGATTCAGGGGAACACATGACAGGCACTCATTTGCAATATAGCCTATGTCGTTAGCTTGGCTTTCATAAAGTATAAGGCTTAAGCAGACAGGCAGAAAGACATACAGACAGAGACCAAAAGAAGCACAGAGAGACAGCAGAAAATAATCTGGGATAGACAACACAACAGGAAATGGAAAGGAGGCAAACAAAATGGCTTAAACAGAGGCACAGTTATAGTGGTGAGTCGTATCTCCAGTGTATTTTTACATATTGTATTTGTTTTAAACATGAGCTGGTTAAAAAAGAGGAGGACCAAGTCTCGCTAGTCACTGGCACAGAAATGGTTGAGAAACACAGTACTCTACTAACAATGTTATGTGTCAGCACTACTGCCTGTGTCTAAGTGTAGCGTCAGGGTTAGGATGACCACATTTAAAATGCCCAAATGCGGGACAACAGGATGATTTGGCAGATCTAACGTCAAAATAGGCCATGGCACCATCACTGTCTGTTGTGAATGAGGATTCTTCTGATTTTACCAGTGAAATGTCCAAACTGCATCTGCATTCCAATCATTTGATCTAAATCAGTTTTTCATGGGAATATGCATGTTAATATTCTTGAATGACTGTTTCGTGAGCAAATTAGAGCAGATTGTGTTAAAAAACTATATAGACTTCCTGTATTTTGTTTCAATCAAAGCGCATTCTGCCTAGTGTGCGCTCTCTGTGGAGTTTTGGCAACATGATCATTTTTGGGGACTGTTCAGCCAACCATCCTAAAATCTCAGAAGAAATTAGGTGGTGTTTTTGGTGTAACAGTAACATTATACTATTGTTGTGATCTTCCAAGATGTGGATTCAGCTTTGATCTAACTTTACTAAACAAGCGCCATTGTGAAAAGTGGCGCCAGGGTGTGCTCCAGCAAAGCACTTTCATGGCTGTAGACGTGAGTGCTACGGGTCGGTAGTTATTTCGTCAGGTTACCTTAGTGTTCTTGGGCACATGGACTATGGTGGTCTGCTTATAACATGTTGAAAATGTCAGTGAAGACACTTGCCAGTTGGTCAGCGCATGGCCCTGCAGCTTTGTGAATGTTGACCTGTTTAAAAGTCTTACTCACATCGGCTATGGAGAGCGTGATCACACAGTCGTCCAGAATAGCTGATGCTCTCATGCATGCTTCAGTGTTGTTTGCCTTGAAGTGAGCATAAAAGTAATTTAGCTAATTTGGTAGGCTCATGTTACTGGGCAATTTGCGGCTGTGTTTCCCTTTGTAGTCTGTAATAGTTTGCAAGCCCTGCCACATCCGGCGAGCGTCAGAGCCAGTGTAGTACGATTCAATCTTAGTCCTCTATTGACGCTTTGCCTGTTTGATGTTTCATCTGAGGGCATAGTGGGATTTCTTATCAGTGTCCGGGTTAGAGTCTCGATCCTTGAAAGTGGCAGCTATACTCTTTAGCTCAGTGTGGATGTTGCCTGTAACCATGGCTTCTGGTTTGGGGTGTGTACTGTCACAGTGGGGACGACATCATCGATGCACTTATTGATGAAGCCAGTGACTGATGTGGTGTACTCCTCAATGCCACCTGAAGAGCATATTCCAGTCTGTGCTAGCAAAATAATCTGCGTCATCTGACCACTTCTTTATTGACCGAGTCACTTGTGCTTCCTGCTTTAGTTTTTGCTTGTAAGCAGGAATTAGGAGGATATACTTATGGTCAAATGGAGGGCAAGGGAGAACTTTGTACGTGTCTCTGTGTGTGGAGTAAAGGTGGTCTAGAGTTTTTTCCCCTCTGGTGGCACATTTAACATGCTGGTAGAAATGAGGTAAAACGGATTTAAGTTTCCCTGCATTAAAGTCTCCGGACACTAGGAGCGCCGCCTCTGGATAAGTGTTTTCCTGTTTGCTTATGGCCTTATACAGCTCATTGAGTGCAGACTTAGTGCCAGCATCGGTTTGTGGAGGTAAATAGACAGTTACGAAAAATATAGATGAAAACTCTCTTGGTTAATAGTGTGGTCTACAGCTTATCATGAGATACTCTACCTCAGGCGAGCAAAACCTAGAGACTTCCTTAATGTTAGATTTCATGCACCAGTTGATGTTTACAAATATACACAGACCGCCACCTTGTCTTACCGGAGGCAGCTGTTCTATCTTGCCGATGCAGCGTAAACCCCGCCAGCTTTATTTGATCTATGTCGTCGTTCAGTCACGACAGTTTTTAATGTTCCTTTGGTAGGATATTTGTGATCGTAGCTCATCTATTTTGTTATCCAATGATTGTACGTTGGCTAATAGGACTGATGGTAGAGGCAGATTACCCACTCTCCGTCGGATCCTTACAAGGCACCCGACCTAGATCCCCGATACCCCCATCTCTTTCTCATGCGAATGACGGGGATGTTGGCCTTGTCGGGGGTCTGAAGTAAATTCTTTGCGTCCGACTCGTTAAAGAAAACATCTTCTTCCAGTACAAGGTGAGTAATCACTGTCCTGATATCCAGAAGCTCTTTTCAGTCATAAGAGACTGAGACAGAAACATTATGTACAAAATAAGTTACAAATAGCACAATTGGTTAAGAGCCCATAAAATGGCAGCCATCTCCTCCGGCACCATACATATCTCCATGTCATATTACATAATTTATGCATCAGCATACAATACATTTTTGAACTCACCTTGTTGTGCTGTGCTCACTTGAACAGGAAGGTGGCTCGGTGGTCCTTCAAGGGCAAATTTTGTCATCAAACTGTCATCAAAATCTGTCATTCTCTGGATTTATGGTGCTTTCAAGACAACTGGGAACTCGGAACAAAACAAGGTCGAATCACGATGACGTTGCTGATCTTCAGGTCGGGGGCTCAAAACAGTACATGGTAGCTAGGCTCAGGGGCTAGGCCAGGGGTTGATTTGGGTCTGGGCATGAGAGTGTTTCCACATTGAGATGGACCCATGGACCTGCCTCGCACCTGCAACCTTGAAATAACATCTTTGGAGTGTGTGTGTGTTTGATAAACCATCTACCAGCCATTTCCCTCTTCCTGATGAACGGGCTGAGTGCAGCTGTGTAACCTCTCCTCCCACACACACGCAAACACGCACACACACACACGCACACACACACACACACACACACACACACACACACACACACACACACACACACACACACACACACACACACACACACACACACACACACACACACACACACACACACACACACACACACACACACACACACACACACAGAAGGGTTGGGGGATTGGTCATTGTCCTTGAACAGACTGGATGTGCTGAAGGACAGAATGTTTCTGATAACACAAGAAACTGCTCAAAAATGTGTGTGTGAGTGTGCCTGTGTTCATGTGTTCGTTTTGGCTTCTCTATGTGCAGCCAGTACACACTATACCTCAACTCCAAGTCTCAGTAACATTCTCACTCTTGGTAAAATGCACAATCATAGAGCTTTATCAACAACAGTAGATGCACAACTCATATAGACACATTTTTTCCACAACCAATAAACGCAACTCACGAAAGAACCAGACCTGGGTTAAGTAAACAATTTAAAGTAGTTTAAAATTCTTCTGCCGTTGGTTTGGTTTGCCCTGCTCAATGGAATGCAAACTTTCTAATCTACATTAGGCACACCTCAAAAACACAAAGCACCTCTTTGTGTCTGTATCTGACCCAGGTCTGGAAGCAACAACAAACAAAAAAACATCTTTACATATCTCTTAAAAACATTGAACAAATCTTGAACTGGGTTTACTCTATATTGAGAAGACAAGGGGAGGGAAAAGAGAGATAGAGAGAGGGAGGAGGTAGAGAGCAGAGAGAGGGTTCAGTATGTTGATGCGATCAGGTGAATTTGTGAAGTCAAACACTAACTAAAGTACTACTAAACAGCCATCTGCTACTATTAAACAGCAGCCTGTCACTGCGCACACCTCCTGCAGTCCTGTGTGTGTCTGTGTGCATGTGTGTATGAGTGCGTACGTGTGTGTGCGTACTCTGAGGCATCAGGGTCCCATCCCTCTCAGAGAAGCTGTTGTTGTTTAAACCAGCCACAGTGTCCCGTGCCTGGTCTTGGGTTCAGGGGTGAGGGGTTAAAGGTCAGGGTTTCAGTAGGGGTTCGGTGGCTTGGTTGATTTGAACCAGTTAACACAGCGTCCCGTGGGAGGCTTTGGGCGACATTTGGATCCATGCAGCCTGCTGGACGGAGAAACTCTCTGTCCTGTAGACCTGGGCTTTGGTCGTGAACAGGCCATATCGCGCTGCCAGCAGGAAGAAGTCCCGGCGGAATGTCCGGGTGCATAATCCGTACAGGAAGGGGTTGGCGCATGAGTTTATTGGGTAGAAGAGGACCAATAGCAGCTTGGAGTCGGAGACGGTGATGAGGGGTAGTTTGAGCGCGGCAGAGAGGGCGAAGAAGGAAATAGGCGCCATGCACAGGAAGTCCGTGAAGATGAGGATGGCCATCCGCTGAGCCATGCGGGTTTCAGCACTGGCTGGGGGGGAGGAGGAGTTACGGACGGACAGGTAGATGCTCAGGTAGCACACACACACGCACAGGAAGGCCACCACGTTCAGCAGCAGGAGGAACATGACAAACACCTGAGACGGTAGCGACTCCACATCCATGGGCAGGCAGATACTCACCTGAAACACACACACACCGACGCATGCAGGCACGCACGTACACACACACAGACACACACACACACACACACACACACACACACACACACACACACACACACACACACACACACACACACACACACACACACACACACACACACACACACACACACACACACAAAATACCCAAATTAGCATAGAAGCTCTGCAATATAATACGTGTAGAAAAACAGGTAGCATCACACATCCCTCACCTTGCTGTAGCTGCTTACCCCTACAGTGGGTAGCAGAGCCGCCAGACAGGAGAAGGCCCAGCCGGTAGCCATGACAGCACAGGCGTGTCGGAGGCGGAGCTTGCGGTCCAGTCTGAGGGCGTGGGTGATGGTGTGGCAGCGCTCCAGGGTGATGGCCGTCAGAGTAAACACAGACAGCTCACTGGCAAACACCTGCACATTCAGTATAGCACCTCTGTTAGAGCATCACTTCTAAGCGTTCAGATCACTTCAGTATACGAAGGCTAGGGCGCACACACAAACACACACACACACCCTCCTAGGTCTACAGTATACCCACAGTGAAGAACCCAGCGATGTCACAGCCCGCCCCGGTCTGCCAGCTGATAGCGTGGTTGTAGTACAGACCTCTCGTACGCACGTCCACTGTTGCTATGACCACCAGGTATACGCCCATACACAAGTCGGCAAAGGACAGGTGGCACATCAGGAAGCGTGGCACCGTCATCTTCGCTCGGCTGCCTAGCAACGGAGAATGGGGAGGGGGAAGTTTAGTAATAACTTTTATCACAAGAACGTATTTTAATACAATAACTGCTTTCATTACAAAATTTGTCATCATTCACACATTTGTATTGTGATAAAAACAGTTATTGTGATAAAAACAGTTATTGTGATAAAAAATGTTATTGCGATAAAAATGGCTAATAAACACATTTTTTTTTACTGACCTAGCAACACAAGCAGCACGATGGTGTTGCCTAACAGTGCGAGCACAGAGATGATCCAGATGAGGACACGTAGAGGGGCGGAGCCCATGATGTCTTCACAGGGGTTGAAGGCATCGGGGGCGGGACTACAGGCCACAGACGTCCAATTTAAACAGAAGTCCATAAAGAAGTGGAGGTTGTTCTGAGCCCCGGGTTTAAAGCACGCGGAGGTCATCCGGAAGGTCCTGACAAACGCACGCAAGAATGCGAAAATACAGACACACACACACACTAATTTATATGTGACATAATATACACAGATATATTCTATCTTGGAGTGTGTGTTTGTCTTCGTACCTGTTCCTCTGGTGTTTTTGGAAGGCGCAGCAGTGAGATGGGTAGGTGAGGTTAGCCTTTCGTAGCTTTGTGAATAGGGACAGGGGAGGCAGCGCTCTGAGTGAGAACACCGAGACAGCGGACAGATGCTCAACTTCACCCAGCACTGACTCTGGCAGGGAACTCAGCGCTGTTCGAGAGATGTCACTAAATACACACAGACAACGACACTTGGACACAAAAACAAATGACAGCTGATGATGTCACTGACGTGTCGTTGTGGAGCCATGCTTACAGGTACCCCGGCCCCTCTGCTCCTTTGAAGGAATTATTATGCATATGAGAAAGTTGCAGGTTGCCCATGAGAGACCTGAGCAAAGAGAGAAAGAGAAACCATTATAGTATGTATGCGTGTGTATGCGTGTGTGTATGCGTGTGTATGCGTGTGTGTATGTGTGTGTGTATGCGTGTGTGTATGCGTGTGTCTATGCGTGTGTGTATGTGTGTGTGTATGCGTGTGTGTATGTGTGTGTGTATGCGTGTGTGTATCCGTGTGTGTATGCGTGTGTGTGTGTATGCGTGTGTGTATGCGTGTGTGTATGCGTGTGTGTATGCGTGTGTGTATGCGTGTGTGTATGTGTGTGTGTATGCGTGTGTATGCGTGTGTGTATGCGTGTGTGTATGCGTGTGTGTATGCGTGTGTGTATGTGTGTGTGTATGTGTGTGTGTGTGTGTGTGTGTATGTGTGTGTGTATGCGTGTGTGTATGCGTGTGTGTATGTGTGTGTGTATGTGTATGTGTGTGTGTATGTGTGTGGGCGTGTGGACTCACAGTTTGTGTATCTTGGTTCCGTTAAATGCGTGACTCTCCACCTCACTGATGCCGTTCTTGGTCAGTCGTCTGTAAGAGGAACGATGTATAAAGTCATTCCATGAAAATGTCATATTTCCAGGGAGATGTGTGGCTACTCTGGGTGTGTGTACTCTGTGTGTCTGTGTACTCTGTGTGTGTGTACTCTGTATGTGTGGGTGTACTCTGTGTGTGTGGCTGAAATGGAAAAAATGGAATGGTATTAAAACACATACTGTAGAACCTGTGTGTTTGATGTGTTTGATACCGTTCCAATAATTCCATTCCAGCCATTACTATAAGCCTGGCCTCCCAAACCATGGTGCCACCAGCC